>NC_063066.1:2790191-3032691 GCF_018812025.1 Megalobrama amblycephala
CATCCATTAATCCATCCATCCATCAATGCACATCCATCCATCCATCCATAGCCATTCATCTGCCCATCCATCCATGCATCCATTCATCCATCCATCCATTCATCTATCCATCCATGCATCCATCCATCCATCCATCCACATCAATCCATCCATCCAACCAACCACAGCCATCCACAGCCAACCATCCATCCATCCATCTATCCACATTCAACCATCCATCCATGCATCCATCCATCCATCACCATCAATCCATCCATCCATCCATAGCCATTCATCCACAGCCATCCATCCATCCATCCATCCATCCATCCATCCATCAATGCACATCCATCCATCCACCCACCATTTTTCAACTGCTTTCTCTTACACCTTCAGATGCTTACACTAATCGTGAAATTGTCTACACATGGAGGAAGGGTCTTCAGGCATCTGTAGATTTTCCTCCAGAATCGTCAAGCTTACTTCAGTACGATCTTGTGGGCCAGACCTTGTTCACTGAAACATATAAATTCAGTACAGGTATGTTTTTAGTTATTGCTTGATTTTATCAGAATATTACAGATGTAGCACATCAAATGTCTTGTACTATTACTACGGTGAATGACTTATCTAATTGTGTGTGTTAAGAGCTACAAGTCAGGCTGATCCCCGGGCAGCTTTCCCTCTGACAGGCAATCTAAGATGCTTAGCTGATCAGGCCTAATTCATGATGTCTGCTTTTAAAAATAGCTGCGTTGCTATAAGCCTGTTCTAGGCTCTGATCATGTACCGAGAATGACCAGGGTCGCAGTAATGAGAAAGGCAAAAGGCAGGGACCACCTGCTGGGTACCCATCAAATCTGTGGAAATGGATCAGGCACCTAAAAGAAAGGATTGTGCCCCCAAAGTTTACCTCTTACCTTCTGACTTTGCCTTTTCTTGTAATTAAGGACAGAAAGTAAATGTTTTGGAAACCAGTTCGGCCAAATGGCCCCGATCAGAGCATCATATGGATGTGTGCAGGCTGCTGTATTTGCATAATTTGTCTTCTTCGATGTCCTCTTGGCACCGTCTAGGTCTGTATTCTGTCCAGGTTGTCCATTTCTATCTTCAGAGAAAGCTTGGCTACCATCTTATCCAAACGTACATCCCTTTGATTATGGTGGTTGTGCTGTCACAAGTCGCGTTCTGGATCAACAAGGAGTCTGTTCCGGCTCGAACAGTGGCTGGTACGAGTGTGTCTCGTTTTTTAAATGGGAGTATTAAAATGACATTGAACATCAAGTCTTTTATGGTCAGAAAGGCTGCATCTATTTGATAAAAAAATACAGCAAAAAACAATAATATTTTGAAATGATATTACAATAAAACAGAACTGTTTTCTATGTGATTATATTGTCAAATGTAATTTATTCCTGTGATCAAAGCTGAATTTTCAGCATCATTACTCCAGTCTTCAGTGTCACATGATCCTTCAGAAATCATTCTGATATGATGATTTGATGCTCAAGAAACATTTATGATTATTATCAATGTTGAAAACAGAATGATGAATTACAAAATGTACTCTATAACAGAGTACACCGCAAAACAGCATAATGCAATGCGCTTGACTTGACCTTTCATTTTCAGAATGATGAATGAACTGGAAGTAATATCAGCCTCATCTTATGTCTGTTTCTTGACTCTTTATTTGACCGTACTGCCAAATGTTGCATTTATATTTCTCCATTGTTTTTAATTAGATAGTCATTCGCAATGCTTCATGGAATTAGAGTTAGTGCACACAGTAGGGATGCACCGATATGAAAATTTTGACCGATATGATAACCGATAATTCTTTATATTTAAAAGCAGATAACCGATAAATTAGCCGATAAATCTAAATCCAAATTTTTATGTAATTTTTGAGAGCCTGATTACAAAAACACAAGTTTCACCATTAAAATCCATGTCCCAAACACACAATTATAATGTTCTCATTATAATATTATGTAGCTTATATGACAGACTTGCGCTGCACATGTTGAACTTGACTGTATTTTCCTTTTTGAAGTGATTTCAATCATATTTCAAGCAAAACCATCATGGTGAACAGTGCACATCTGAAGTGTCTCATCTGAAGGAAATAATCCATTATTTATCGGCTTTAATATATCGGCCAAATTTTCATATCGGACCGATAACATTTAAAAATGAACATATATCTGCCGATACCGATATGGTGGCCGATATATCGTCTAGTACCTTTATATTTTTGTCAGATTTTCAAATAGTTTTTTGCTTCAAATCTAATTTTGCAATGTATTTCACCTTGTAGCTGGTTGAAATGGCTTATAACACTTTAACGAAGACTTAAAATGTGAAAAATGAATGGGAAAAATACCTCAGGAACCAGCGCCACTAAAAAGTGGTAACTACTAGTGGTCTTAAAGGGATAGTTCACCCAAAATGAAAATTTGATGTTTATCTGCTTACCCCCAGCACATCCAAGATGTAGGTGAGTTTGTTTCTTCAGTAGAACACAAATGATGATTTTTAACTCCAACCGTTGCGGTCTGTCAGTCGTATAATGCGTGTCAATGGGAACTTCGTCTATAAGAGTAAAAAAAAAACATGCACAGACAAATCCAAATTAAACCCTGCGGCTCGTGACGACACATTGATGTACTAAGACACGAAACGATCGGTTTGTGCAAGAAACCAAACAGTATTTATATAATTTTTTACCTCTAATACGCACTCTGTTGCCGGAAGTGATGTCTCGCACTCATTGACATATACACGCGAGACATCACTTCCGTCATCAGACCTCACACACCGGATGCTCAAGGTATTAGAGGTAAAAAATGCTAACTACTGTTTGGTTTCTTGCACAAACCGATCGTTTCGTGTCTTAGGACATCAATGTGTCGTCACGAGCCGCAGGGTTTAATTTGGATTTGTCTGTGCATGTTTTTTTTTTACTCTTATAGACGAAGTTCCCATTGACACGCATTATACGACTGACAGACCGCAACGGTTGGAGTTAAAAATCATCATTTGTGTTCTACTGAAGAAACAAAGTCACCTACATCTTGGATGCCCTGGGGGTAAGCAGACACAGTTTTGTTTCATCAACGTCTCATGCTTTATTTCTCATATTTGCATGAACTTCTTGTTCACATAGTCCCTTCTGACCTTCAGGAATCACCACTGTGCTCACCATGACGACTCTAAGCATCAGCGCCCGCTCCTCACTGCCCAAAGTCTCCTACGCCACTGCCATGGACTGGTTCATCGCCGTATGCTTTGCCTTCGTGGCGTCGGCCCTCGTTGAGTTTGCCGCGGTCAACTACTTTGCCACACTCGAGGCCAACAGGGAAAAACGCAGGCTCTCCAAGGGCTCCATTCTGGAGTCTGTAGCCCAGGGCAGCGACGACGAGCCGGAGACGGTAACTATCTGCTACGAGCCTCACGTAATTAACACTGTACTCTGGTCGGAGCTCCGATATGCACGACACGAGCACTGCTCTTCACAAACCACTGAACTGTGTCACTGTTATTGTGATGCTAAACGAGTGTCACTGCAGCTGCATACTTACGCCTCCCACAGGGGTGGTTAAATACCTCTAAAGTCATATTTAGCACGCATAACTAATCACAGCACATGGCTTAACCTTAACGTGTCCACAGCTGTGTTAAGAAGCGACTTTGATCAGGTGTTCAGTCGTCCGTGAGGAGTCATTCACCTGCTCTGCTCAGCTCTCGCAGCCATGTGTGAATTGTAGTTCTTATCTGTTTTGCTGAGTTAGATATGGTAATTCAACAGGCGTGTAACGTCTCCCGGGACTGCTCTCACACGGGGAGCTCATGGTTGGTGTTTTAAAAATAGCCTCCGTATTAAAACCGCGAGCCATGACTCTTATAATCTTTCACCTGTGCTGTGGATCCATTTGCTCCAGTTCTCTCTCTGGCTTAGAGACGAGGACTGTTAAAGGGGTCATGAACTGCGTTGTTTTATTGTTTTATAATGTTTCCTGGGGTGCACTTATAATGTTAGTATGCTTTTTACATCAAAAATTGTCATAATTTAGAAATAAAAGGCATTTTTCCTAAAAACCCTCTGATTTGAACGCTCTGTTTTAAGGGGCGTGTCTGCTGTGAGATTCAGTGTAAACGGCCACTGCTGTGATTGGCTGACATCTTTGCATATGAAATAGCCAAGTATTACTCTCTTGAAAACTTTTAGCATGTTTTTACTATTACAACTCTCAAGGTTAACTAATCGTGGAAAGCATTATATTTAGATTGTGGGATGAAAGGTTGCAGTGATGAACATTGTAGTCGATCACAGACATGTTGTTGAGTTCATGAAAGCAGTGATCTCGTCAATTTCTGCACACTAATGAATGCTTTCATCATTACTAACAGTGGAAACACGATGTAACTAATAGATTCGAGTCCAGAACTCAGTCACTGATAAACTCACGCTGTTTGATTGACAGCTCTAGTGACTGTAAAGGGAGCGTTATTTGATCGCTTTCTATATATAATTTAATCACTGTTTAAATAACAGATTATTTTCATCCTACTAATGCTGCGTTCACACCGAACGCGTCTGGGGCGTTGATACTAGCCCACCTTCTAGCTAGCAAAAGTCGGCCGGCATAACCGAGTTAAATTGCCGCTACAGGTTTCCAACTGACGAGATTATGTGTTTATTCAGAGGATCTGTGCAGAAAGAGATGAAAGCCCCTCCCATGACGCGAATTCGCGTCTGAACACACTTTGTTTAGACGCGCGAATTGAGCGAATTTTACGCGCGTCTGAAGCGTCTGACTTAAAAATGTTCAAGCGTCCAACTAGACGCGTCTGGCGCGAATTTGACGCCCCAGACGCGTTCGGTGTGAACGCAGCATAACCAGATTGTCCGATTTCTTCGCTTATTCTCTTCCAGGCAAGGTCCTTTTTATTTCTGTCTCGATAAAAATATAATGAGACATCATAGAGCTCAGGGTGGCCACACACACAGCGACATCTTTGTTCTGGTCTCCACCACTGATCACATCATAAACACGTTACTACCAAAGCAGAGTCCCTGATTGGTTAACGCGCCGCGAATTTACGCCAAAGTTCAGATTTTTCAACTCGGGCGTTTGGGCGTCAGACGCTCAATTCGCGCGTCAGCCGCGTGAACGCTCAATTCGCGCCGCGCTATTCGCGCGTCAACGGCCGATTCGCGCCGCGCTAGACGCTTGATTCGCGCCGCAGGACACCTAGACGCGCGTTTACATTGACTTAACATGTAAATCAGACGCCTCAGACGCCCCAGACGCGTTCGGTGTGAACGCAGCATAAGAGAAACAAGGTGAAGTTGAGCGTTTAGTCACTGGTTTGATTTACTGACACACAAAGATCATCTGACTGTACATGAATCATTAATATCAGATCAGGCATTATGCTGCGTTCACACCGAACGCGTCTGGGGCGTCAAATTCGCGCCAGACGTGTCTAGTTGGACGCTTGAACATTTTGAAGTCAGACGCTTCGGACGCGCGTAAAATTCGCTCAATTCGCGCGTCTAAACAAAGTGTGTTCAGACGCGAATTCGCGTCATGGGAGGGGCTTTCAACTCTTTCTGCACAGATCCTCTGAATAAACACATAATCTCGTCAGATGGAAACCTGTAGCGGCAATTTAACTCGGTTATGCCGGCCGGATTTTGAAGGTGGGCTAGTATCAACGGCTAAAATCATGCAAAAAGTTTTACAACTAACCAGATTGTCCGATTTCTTCGCTTATTCTTTTCCAGGCAAGGTCCTTTTTATTCCTGTCTCGATAAAAATATAATGACACATCATAGAGCTCAGGGTGGCAGCGACATCTTTGTTCTGGTCTCCACCGCTGATCACATCATAAACACGTTACTACCAAGCAGAGTCCCTGATTGGTTAACGCGCCGCGAATTTACGCAAAAGTTCAGATTTTTCAACTCGGGCGTTTGGGCGTCAGACGCTCAATTCGCGCGTCAGCCGCGTGAACGCTCAATTCGCGCCGCGCCATTCGCGCGTCAACGGCCGATTCGCGCCGCGCTAGACGCTTGATTCGCGCCGCAGGACACCTAGACGCGCGTTTACATTGACTTAACTTGTAAATCAGACGCCTCAGACGCCCCAGACGCGTTCGGTGTGAACGCAGCATTAGAATGAACACAGTTACTGACATGTTGTTGCATTACTGTCGAGTCCAAATCGTAAAAGTCTGAAATGCAATTGATTTACCAAAGAATCCACAGTGAAATGTACCGAATACAAATAAATAAAGCTCAACTGAGACATTCACATTGTTGAAAATAAATAATCATATTCCTGCATTAGGATCCTTTGAAAGGTAATGTTATTTTAGTCCTGTAAAGTCATTAAATTACGAGAAAAAAGTTGTTAAATTGCGAGAACAAATTCGTTAAATTATGAGAAAAATGTCGTTTAAATTTTGAGAAAAAAGTCGAGATAAAATGTTGAGAATAAAGTCATTAAATTACGAGAAAAAAGTCGTTAAATTACGAGAACAAATTCGTTAAATTATGACTTTATTCTCAACATTTTATCTCGACTTTTTTCTCGAAATTTAATGACATTAATCTTGAGATGGTTTTATTTTTTTATTATTGCTTGGCCCTAATCCTCTTCCGTACATTAATCAACGTGAATTTTGAGCAATTAATGATCTTTAATGATTAATGATTAATGATTTATTTTTATTTACGTGTGAATAGCACTTGAATCCTGAGAAGTGTGTCATTACTTTTTCTGGCAGACTGACAATTTTTCACCTGGTGGAAGATAAAAGACTGTGAAAAAAAACTCTCATAGACTTACATTAAAGGAGCAACAAGAGCTTGTTGGTGGGTTGTTTTGACACGGTTCAGTATGTATGCACATAGTAACCACCCAAAGCACCCTAGCAACCACTAACAACACTCCAGCATTGTGGCGGCAAGTTTTGCACCAATCACCAATCAAACAAAAGTGATAATCACGTTATTTTTCCACATCCGTTTGGTCCCCCAGTGTTGCAGAAAAAATTACGTACTGCAGCTTTAAATTGTAGTCAGTGTCATTAAACTGTATTATATCATATACTAACTGATTACTGTTTTTGATTGCTATCCATCACGCTTAAATTATCAGTACCCTTAATGCTGATATATATTTTTCTTAGATCAGCTTGATTTGTGTCTTTCAGTTTCTTGACCTATTCTTTTCTTTCATCGTAGCCTCCGCCTGATGGCTATAGTCGGAGAAGACGGGCAGACTCCGTGTTTGAACAGCCCAGGACTCGCGTTCCCATCTTCCTTCAGGGCTCAGCTGTCCCACCCAACATGATGCTGGCAGGCACCAGCGCCATAGACACGTATGCCCGCATCCTCTTCCCTCTGGCCTTTGGGATCTTCAACCTCGTCTACTGGTACATCTACCTCAGCAAGGACACGCTGGAAAAGCCCAGGTCTGTGCTCTTATAACGTCCCCGACAGACCTCTATAGTTTTTAGTATTTTCTCTTCATTTATGTGTTCTTTCCCTCAGTTATAAAGGGGGAAATCAGTAAAATTAAAGGTGCATTCACACAACCCAGGTGAAAAAACTAATTTTCACGCACTAATTTTGTACTTAATATACTAAAAATCCTTCTTTAGTTCTTCTTAAGATAATCTTGTAGTCTTGTAGTACACTATGGGTTCAAATGTACTATAAGTAGTATCTAAATGCATTTTTTAAATACAGAGATAGTATATTAAAAGCACATTTTAGTTCATATTCATGGTGTCTCAAAATAGCACAGTAGAGTACACTTATTATCTTAAGAAGTACTGAAGAAGAATTTTTAGTATATTAAGTACAAAATTAGTGCACGAAAATAGAGCATTTTAAGTACATTATGGAAGTGTACTTTTTTCACCTGCAAATGTCAGAATTACTGTAATTACAATATTTCGTTATAATAGAACTTAGAAAAATATAAAAATATTTTCAGAGAGCTCTGACTTCGCTGCAACGTCATGTAGAAACACTCACTTACTTTTGTAATATTTCTGTTTACTAATTCATATAATTTACTATTATTAAAGGTGCCGTAGAACGCCTGTTTAAAAGATGTAATATAAGTCTAAGGTGTCCCCTGAATGTGTCTGTGAAGTTTCAGCTCAAAATACCCCATAGATTTTTTTTAAATAAATTTTTTAACTGCCTATTTTGGGGCATCATTAACTATGCACCGATTCAGGCTGCGGCCCCTTTAAATCTCGCGCTCCCCGACGCGACGGCTCTCGTGTCTCCGTGAATACAGTAAGAAACGATGGTAACTTTAACCACATTTAACAGTACATTAGCAACATGCTAACGAAACATTTAGAAAGACAATTTACAAATATCACTAAAAATATCATGATATCATGTCAGTTATTATCGCTCCATCTGCCATTTTTCGCTATTGTTCTTGCTTGCTTACCTAGTCTGATGATTCAGCTGTGCACAGATCCAGATGTTAATACTGGCTTGTGTAATGCTTTAAACATGAGTTGGCATATGCAAATATTGGGGGCGTACATATTAATGATCCCGACTGTTACGTAACAGTCAGTGTTATGTTGAGATTCGCCTGTTCTTCGGAGATCTTTTAAACAAATGAGATTTACACAAGAAGGAGGAAACAATGGTATTTGAGACTCACTGTATGTCATTTCCATGTACTGAACTCTTGTTATTCAACTATGCCAAAGTAAATTCAATTTTTCATTCTAGGGCACCTTTAATATCTTAATAATGCAAGAAAGAATATCCGGGTTGTCATTTAGTAATTACGACTTGACGTTAGCATTAGTTCACTTCAGAATTAAAATTTCCTGATAATTTCCTCACCCTCATGTCATCTAAGATGTTCATGTCTTTTCTTTCTTCAGTTGAGAAGAAATGAAGGTTTTTGAGGAAAACATTCCAGGATTTTTCTCCATATAGTGGACTTCACTGGGGTTCAACGGGTTCAAAATGTCAGTTTCAGTGCAGCTTCAAAGAGCTCTACATGATCCCAGACGAGGAATAAGAGTCTTATCTAGAGAAACAATCGATCATTTTCTAAAAAAAACAAAAAATTATATACTTTTTAACCACAAATGCTCGTCTTGCACTGCTCTGTGATGTGCCACGCATTACGTAATCATGTTGGAAAGGTCATGCAAAAACTCCATCTCATTTTCACCTCCAACTTCAAAATCGTCCAACATCGTTGTTTTACCTTTTTTTGTAAATGTCATTTGACTTAGTTTTTTCACATTCACTTTGTAAACACTGGATCGGTACTTCCGCGTGACCTTTCCAACATGATTACGTCATGCGTGGCTCATCTCAGAGCAGTGCAAGACGAGCATTTGTGTTTAAAAAGTATATAATTTTAATTTTTTTTAAAAATGTCCGATGGTTTCTCTAGATAAGACTCTTATTCCTCGTCTGGGATCATGTAGAGCTCTTTGAAGCTGCACTGAAACTGACATTTGGACCTGTTGAACCCCAGTGAAGTCCACTATATGGAGAAAAAATCCTGGAATGTTTTCCTCAAAAACCTTCATTTCTTCTCAACTGAAGAAAGAAAAGACATGAACATCTTAGATGACATGGAGGAGAGTAAATGATCAGGAAATTTTAATTCTGAAGTGAACTAATCCTTTAATAACAAATGGAAACGTTTGCTTCTCAGATGTTTTTCATGAGAAAAAATGACTTTTTTTCTGAAAATTGTAGGACAAACATGTGAGACAAAATAATAAAGCACTCCATTTTTGGTTATAATGCAAAATATACAGGGACGCCATTTATTTTTCCTGAATTGGTGATTGCGTGGCTTTCATATTTATTCCTGCTCCGTAGCTTATCTTCTCATCCCAGCGACACAGAATGTTTTTCAGGAAACATCATGATGGCACACTGGATCTTTTATCGAAGCTGTAAATACATGAATAATTTCTATAGCTAAAACAGCCGCAGGACTTGAGCAGGTGAAAACAGGAGAGATGATGTTCCTTCTGGGTGACTCTGTTCCTGCGGTTCTTGAGGTTAGAGCCCCATCCAAGATTTATCACTCGGGGCCAACTCTTAAAAAAAAAAAAAAAAAAAAGATCCTCTGCCACATTCTCCGAAGAATGCTTGAATCATCTGATTTGTTCAAAGGGATCATGAACGTCACATTTAATCCCAAACTTCCTTCAATGCCGAAGGCACGAGATTTACCGAATCAAGAAAATCAACACATCCTCTCAAAATAGTCACTTATCAAACTCAAAAGCTAAAGTTTCATTATTTGTTTCCTGAGGGGAGCTGTCATTTGAGGCCTTACAAGATGCAATAATTTCACCCAGAAAAAATGATTTCCATCAAACATTAATCACTGACGTCAGGCGCGTGCACGTGTCACGTTTTCATCTCTGCTGATCTTGTATTTGTCTTTTATCTCCACAGGAAGATGGAGTGAGTTTCTCCTGAGAAGCACAAGACATATTCAGCATTGTCTACTCGGCTGGACCTCTCGGTCTCTCACTTTCGTCATCTCGAAACTTCATCCCTGATGGAGCACGAGTCTGTCTGACACTGTTTGACGAGCATTTGATCCTGTTCCTTTTGAATTTTATCACCTACATATATATACTTTCCACTCCACTTGCCTTTATATTCACAGCCGAGGGCCACGTCGTTATACTAACCCTCCTCTGGTTCTGCTCTAGTTCTTCTCTAGTTCTGCTCTTCTGCATGTGTGTGTGTGTAGCATTGATGACATAATCTGCAGCTCTAACTGGTGATGCAACATTGAACCAATGCTTTCAGTGGCCTGCCCTCTACAGAGATGCGGCTCGCACTGCACTAGATCAAAAGCAGTGGGTTTATACTGACAGCTTCAAAGATTTCGCCTTGAAAATAAAGGAGGAAAAGTGTATCCTCAGAACTGAACTTTTACCAACACCATTCACACAGAAGCTTCTCCTGACGCGGTGGCGCTGTAATAGAGGGATGAAGTAAATCTCAGCGTGGGGGGTGCATGTTTAATATGTATTCTCGGCTCGCGGTTTATTTGATGTTCTCTGATGTTTCTCTAGTTCTCGGCTCTCTCTGTTGGGAGAACATGCACATGTCCAGGAATGCATGATGATTCAGACAACTCATAATATAATTATGCTTAACATCATAAATGGCTTTTCAAACCCATTTGGAGGAGACAATGCGGCACTGAAGAATAAACATGCAGGTGCTAATGAACATCTTAAGTACATTCATTTACTGAATTATACTTGCATTGTGTGTATATGCATTAGCATTTTGCCTGATGTAATTATATATGTTTGTTTGTCTGAACTCATGCTAAACATCAAAAGAGAATCATGTGTGAATCATTTGATGCCTGTAATGGCGCATAAATTACACATTTCCTCTTTAAATCATGTCTATAACACTGTAAAATATGATTTTTCGAAGTTCTCAATAAAGATTATTGTTTTTGCAAATATTATTTCACTCTTTTAATTCAATGTGTTACTTTGTTTCTTTGTAATTAATTGTACACTCTACAAAATAAAAATGTTAAAACAACTCAAGTTGGGTTGAAAATAGACAAACTCAGCAATTGGGTTGTTTTAACCAAGCGGTTGGGTTAAATGTTTGCCCCAAAAAATATTTAACCCATCTATTGTTTAAAAATGACTATATGGCTGACTTAAATGAACCCAAAATATGTTGGAAATTAAAAATCAGACACATAATTACTAGAGGCAACAATAATAATCATTTATTAATAAGCAATTTAATAAATGTTTATTGTTTAATTATTATTATTGGACAAACCCAACCATTCGTTTACATTTTTAAATTAATTTTTTAACCCAATGGTTGGGTTCGTCCATATTCGACCCAAATTTGGGTTGAAACAACCCAACATTTTTTTTAGAGTGTATTAAAAACAACCCAAGTTGGGTTGAAAATTGACAAACCCTGTGATTGGGTTGTTTTAACCCAGCGGTTGGGTTAAATGTTTGAGTTTTATTTAACCCAACTATTGTTTAAAACATACTATATGGCTGGCTTAAAATGAACCCAAAATAAGTTGGAAAAGGTGGACATTTATTAATAAGCAATTTCATAAATGTTTATCGTTTAATTATTATTCATTAAACTTATTCATAAATGTTAATTTCCAAACTATTTGGGGTTATTTTTAAGCAAGCAATACAGTAATTTTTAAACAATAGTTGAGTTAAATAAAACTGCCCAGCATGTTGGCAAACATTTAACCCAACCGCTGGGTCAAAACAACCCATTCTCTGGGTTTGTCCATTTTTAAACCCAACTTGGGTTGTTTTGACCCAGTGGTTGGGTTAAATGTTTGCCAACATGCTGGGCAGTTTTATTTAACTCAACTATTGTTTAAAATGAACACCAAATAGGCTGGAAAATAAAAATCAGACATAATTACTAGAGGCAACAATGATAATAAAAAGGTGAACATTTATTAATAAGCAATTTAAAGATGCAATATGTATGATTTGTGTCCGCTAGAGGCCTATTCAAAACAAAGGCTTAGCTTGATGACAACAAGTTTGAGCGCGGAATCTTGGGACATGTGGTCTCCACATCACAGCCGGTGGAAACAATCGGGATTGGACTCGGGAAGAAATAATGTTCATGGATGCGATTATTAACATTACTGTAGTATGAAGCAGAGCAGGAGCGAGTGTTGTGGAGCTGAACGAGGAGCTGGAGCGATTGATCAACACACGCCTCACGAGCAGAGGGACTTTTATTATGACACAGTCGCCGGCGCCGCTGCCGTTTTTCCGGTCATGAGTATGAGGTAACGCAGCTCTGTTTATCATATTAGATACATCTGAGAGTGTTGAAAATGATGTTATAACGTTACTCTGAGCGTTCGCTCGGCGGCTGCTGTGAGACACTGTTACACACTGCAGTAAGATAGATCGATTTTACAATATCATATTAAATGCTGGATGGCTTGTGTTGATAAATGGCATGCAATTAATTTTAAAACGTATTGTATGATGGAGAAAATGCTGTATTATTGTTACTAAAAATAAAGCTGCATCTGATTATGCTATGTTAGCTACTTCACAAAATAGTGTTTTTCTCTGAGGCGTGGTAAAGCATGGGACTCGCAAAACATCAAGAAAATTAACTTACATTTAAACAATAAGACTAAACGTGTTGAGCTATATAACAATAATTAGTTTATAAATATATTAAAACAGTTGTTCCCTTGTCTATTAAAACATGTAAATATTAAAGCGTCTTTGGTGTTTCCATGGTTTCTACAAAATAAAACCGGAAACCGAGGGTAACGCGGGTATGAAGCAATCGACAGGCGACTCCTCACACGTTAAAATTGCAATTTTCTCACGATTTACAAATAGTTGCAAACATTTGAGATACTGTAAGTACTCAAGTGAACAAAATATATAACACTGACCTAGTGGTTTTTGGATATTTTACTGCAAAATTCTTACATATTGCACCTTTAATAAATGTTTGTTTAATTATTAATCATTACATGTTCATTTATTAAACATATTAATAAATGTTAATTTACAACATATTTTGGGTTCATTTTAAGCAAGAAATACAGTCATTTTTAAATAATAGTTGAATGGTTGAGCAAACATTTAACCCAACCGCTGGGTTTGTCCATTTTCAACCCAACTTGGGTTGTTTTTAGAGTGTAAAATTTTTTTCCAACCCATATTTATTTTGAGGTCATCTATCCATATATTAGTCAAAGTAGTCAACTCCTGAAACAATATTTGAACTGATCTAAAATAATCGATCATTCATCCTGCACTCGGGGGCGTTTCCAACCTCTTGTCCAATCAAATGCTCTCTAGAACGAGAACGTCCCTCCCCCACATCACCACCTGTTTCTCAGTCGCAAGCGGTTATTCACGTTTCAAGACTCCTGTTTGAATTGGAAACACACCGATTTCATTTGCTCCTCAACTCTAGTATGTCACTCTCCGCTTCTCTCACAATAAATGCATCGCGAAGTAACTCCTAATTTCGAGACGTAATGACGAAGTTCGGTGTGACTGAAACCCCTTCACGTAACCTTCAGGACGCCGCACTAACCTGTCAACTTCCAGATTCACACACACGACTAAAATGCTGCATGAAGATCACCTGATGTCTTCTCTTTCTTGACTTGGTTTATTCAGGCGTCCCTTTAATTTTTCCCCCGCAATGGAAACAGCTCATCCAGCATCATCAGGAGCTGCTCTTTGATCTGGAGCTGGCGTGTGCGCATGCGCAGCTCATTGCCTTCGCTGCACTGGCTTCAGTAAGTTGGATGTGCGCTGTCTTCATCATCACATCCAAAACCCCATCAAAACTGTTGCAATGGAGAGTATCGGAAAAACCCCACATCTCATCTTGTTATGTCCGCTGATCGTGGCTGTGGCGTGCGGGCAGAGGTATGGTTGCATTTTGTGCCTTTTTCGAAAAGAGAATATTGTGGTTTTGGGGATGTAAGAGGAATTTACGAACATCTCGTGATATTATTGCAGTAGCAGAGACCCGAGCAATATGCCAGTGGTCAAAGACACCGTGGACAGACTCATGAAAGGATACGACATTCGGCTGAGGCCAGATTTCGGAGGTAATGCATGAGTAAAATTCGTATAATTGTTGCATTTGCTCTGTCACGCGCACTAACATGCCCAATTACTCTTGTTCATTCATCTTAGTGTCTGATCAGGCGTGCATGAGAAAAATGAACGCATGCTCATTTATTTAATGCTATTTTTTCCTCCAGAGAGGGATTCTAACTTGGGGATCAATTCAATTTGCAGTGCAACTTTTGTTGCATCATGACTGCAAATGAAATGTCATGCTTTAAAATCTCCTTTGATGCACGCGCATACATACGAGTCCATCAGAGAAGATGCTCAAGCTGTTCTTGATAGAAGGACACGTCTAACTGCTCATTTGTCAGTCATGCAGTTGCATTTGTGCGTTCACCTCCAGTGCTTGTTACAAATCAACAATTTCATGCGCATTGCCACGTGAATTTGGGGTGTTGGTGTTTCATATGCATGTATAATATGTGGGGTTTCACATATGTAATGTCATAAGTGTGGGTTTATGCATGCATGCATGCGATTTCAATCAATCAGTTCCTTTTTAACCATTTTCCCTTCTCTCCATCAGGCGCTCCGGTGGCGGTAGGGATGAATATAGACATAGCCAGCATAGACATGGTATCCGAAGTAAACATGGTATGTTGCATGTAACAGTTTTTTATGTGTGCATTATAATGTCTAACTTGCTGTTGCTCACACATGATGATCAGATGTGAAGCTGCAGAAGTTCATTGGCATGCTGCGGTATCTGCTCTGCATTTCGCTGCTACATTTGAATTCAAAACACACGCGCACTGGCGCACTCGCACGCGCACCCGCACGCGCTCCGCATGTCTCACACTGTGTTTTTGAGACCTGCAGTTTTGAGAAACACAAGCACCTATCTTCACACTCAGTGTGTGTGTGTGTTTTTTTTTTTTTTTTTTTTTTTTTTGCAAATCTAGTTCAAGGTGAGCGTTGCCCTCTCAAGGAGAAAGACGGCACGTGCCATGCGCGCTCACAGAACCATGCGTTTCTTTCTGGGGTTTGCCAGATGCGCATCTGTGAACACCCTCTGACGATGTTTTTGTGCGAGTATCTTCCCTTTTTAAACATTAAATTGTGATGTCAAGCAACATACCTACTGTTGATGGGGACAGCTGAAAAGTTTATGTCGCGCATGCGCACCCTCTGTCGGAGGCAGCGGGTAGCGCAGCTGTAATTGCAGGGGAATATGTATGGCTGTGAAATTAAAGATTTATGGCTCGTACTCATTGCAGCTTTATCATTTCAGTAGGGGTGATAGAGTTTGTTTTCAATTCATTTCCCAGTCGCTCCTTTTAACTCGATGAAGGTGAAATGGACTGTGCCAGGAGCTCTACATTTTCTGTGTGGGAAAACAAAAGCATGCCTCGTTTGCAAATTGAGTTCACACATAGACTGTATTTATAGAGCTGTAGATGGGGAACAAGTAGGTGAGAATGTGTATATTGCTTGAACCATGCACAGGGCTTCGCAAAAATGATCTGACGGCTATCCCGTGTACATGGATTTCTGTATCGGGGAGTTTTTTACATTTGTTTGGAGAAGTAATTTAAAGTCCTCCTGTGGTGAAAATCAAGTTTTTAATGTTGTTTATACGTCTATGTGGTGGTTTTAAAGGGATAGTTCACCCAAAAATGAAAATTATCCCGTGATTTACTCACCCTCAAGCCATCCTAGGTGTATATGACTATCTTCTTTCAGATGAACACGATCAGAGATGTATTTAAAAATATTCTTAGTCCTCCAAGGTTTATAATGGTTGTGAATGGGGGTCGTGTTTTGAAGTCAAAAAGAATGCATCCGTCCATCATAAAAGCAAACCATACGACTCCAGGGGGCTAAAAAAAGGCCTTCTGATGTGTTTTTATAAGAAAAATATCCATATTTAAAACTTCAAACAACTAACTTCCGGCTTGAGGGTGAGTAAATCATGGGATAATTTTCATTTTTGGGTGAAATATCCCTTTAAGACAAACCATGTGCAAATTCATGTCAACACCATTGCTGAGTATTTTCTCTTTAATACTGCAGCGATTTAAAGATAGTTTAAAAAACGCGGTTTGAAATCACTGGTGTTTCTGACGTCACAAACTACCTTTTAACCAATCACATCAACATGTGGGCGGGCTTTCGCATATCATTAACTATAATCTGAAGCAGGGGAGTCTCATGTATATTTTTTCTGTTGATATGAAAAATCAGGTAGATTTTTAGCGGGTGTATGATGTATATTACGATGTTATGATGAACTATATGCATTTCTCCACCGTTGTTCTGAGTTGTTTAAAGCGTTTCAGACTCAGATGGTGAACGGGGATATCTATAAGCACTATAAGCCGCTTTTTGATAATGTTGTCAAGCAAAAGGCTAATCATATTAATTACCGTCATGTGTCCGACATTGTAAAAAGCGATACCGAGTGGATCTCTTTAGCTGGTGTGAGTGAGTGGAGGTGGGGCTAATTAGCATATTCATAGATCCGTGCATACTAAATGAAGCCAGGGTGTCGAGTTACATTCAAAGCTATTTTAAGGCATGAAGAAATGTTTCTTCACAGGAAAAAATGTTTAAATATGTCATTTGGTGATCAAAGATGAGTTTTAAAATCATTGACTACAGGGGGACTTTAAGTAAATAAATATAATGGAAATTTTGGTAGTTGCATATAAATTGTAATAGTTATCATCAGCAGATATAAAATATACATTCAGCTGGAATTTGCTCTTCGTGAATGCAAATGTTGTTGTTTTTTAAAATCCTCATATACAGCACATTTTCTGAATTAGATGCACTTTTCCTTTTTTTTTTTTTTTATGATAGCATCATAGGCACAACTCCCTTGTTTTTTGTTATGAGATTAGATATGTTTGGTTATTGTAATTTAACATATTAACCTGCTAAATTGAACTAGTTTTAAATAGTCAAATGTCTATTTTGGCCGAAGTTATTTTAATAAAGTATAATGAAACAAATAATTTTCTTAAATTTATGAGAACATAAGTTGATCAACAAGAACTACTATTATGTACAAACCCATTCTGTAATTTTATCCCTTAAAACTCATCTTTGATCACCAAAATGATATATTTAAACTTTTTTTTTTTCTGTGAAAAATTTATTCATGCCTTAAAATAGCTTGAATGTAACTCGACACCCTTGCCTCATTTAGTATACGCGGATCCATGAATATGCAAATTAGCCCCGCCTCCACTCACTCACTCACTCACTCAAGCTCAGAGATCCACTCAGTCAACTTACTGAGGTAAACGCTGCACAATGGTATCGCTTTTTACAACGTCGGACACATAGCGGTAATTAATATGATTACGCTTTGCTTGACTACGTTATCAAACAGCTACACAGCAAAATCAACTCTGCTCGGAGTACATATGGTCCCTCTCTAAATAGTGTTAAAGTAACACTATTAAAGTTAATGTTAAAGTTAAGCGATTAATTAAGTGATGAATGAGTATTAGTGATGAACGCCTGCTGTTAACAAGCAGAAGACAAGAGAAACACAAGAACTACAGCTGATTTCAGCCACAGTCTTAGATGAAATCACCTGAAAATAAAAGACATTATATCTCTCAAGATCTCAGCAGAGGAGGATTATCTTTTCTTCAGTTATTCTGCTTGTTAGCAGCAGGCGTTCATCACTAATACTCATTCATCGCTTAATTAATCGCTTAATTATCTCATTAACTTGAACTCTGCTTTAGTCTTACTTTAACACTATTTAGAGAAGGACCATATGTACTCCGAGCAGAGTTGATTTAACTGATTTTGCTGTTTAATAATGTGTTGCTAATATTAGAAACATCCTTAGAAACACTTTAAACAAAGACATATATTTCATCATAACATCGCAATATACATCATACACCCGCTATATTGCTAAATCTACCTGATTTTTGTTTTGTATCAACAGGAAAAATGTTTCAGAGCGATCATAGTTAATGATATGCTAAAGCCCGCCCCCACATTGACGTGATCGGTTACACGGTAGTTTGTGACGTCAAAAACATCAGCGATTGCAGTTTTAAGGAGAAAATACTGTTGACTGATGAATTTGCACATGGTTTAAGCATATTAAAAACACAACGTAGACATAAAAACAACATTGAACACTTGATTTTCACCACAGGGGCTCTTTAAGTTAACCGCAAACCTCATTTAAAACGAATTAGAAAATAAAACAGCTCCTGTAAATTATATTTCGACCTCGTTAGGCTGTCATTTTCTGATCGTTCATTTACTAATCTGGACTGACTGAAAAAGCCATTGATATTCATGGCTCAGAAGGTGCAGTGACCCCTGCGAGGAGTCGCGGCCATAATTCAGTTTTAGGACGGCTCTGTGGACGTAGATGCTTCGTACTGTGTAGTGACGTGCCTACAAATTACCTTTATAGATCTGTCAAGTTTGTTGCTTGTCACGGTTGAGCTCAGGAATCCCTAAGAGTTGGGCAGAAAAGATGAAAATCTTTGTTTTCTGCAGCTCCAGCAAAATTGGATTTTCAGCCGACAGGATCCTCGACTATCCTAAGGGTTGACAGGGTTGATCTCTGAGATTTGCAGCCATTAGTATCTGCTATTTCCATTCAAAGCCACGCAGCGCTTGCTCTCATGCTCGCCCTCGTACCAGTTTACCGTCTCATTAGTCCAGCGTGATGCCCGCGTCTTAGACAGATGTATGATCTCTCAATTAGGAGCGGCACGGATGCCCCAGGTGTCTTTGTTAGGCGTAACCGCTCGGAGCGTTTTGTTTTAAAGCGAAGCAACCCCCCTCTCTTCATCTCCTCCTGCCTGCCATTTCACACGGATGTAAACAAGAGTGTCCGCTGTGTGTTAAACGTGGCCAAAGAAGCCTCGACCAAAGGTCACCCGTGTTGTTTGGCAATGCAAATCTTTAGGCCAGTCCACGCAAGTTGCGTTTCCGTCGCTTGACATTAAAACGCGAGCTATTTTTGGAGAGAGGCCGAAAGAAGAGGCAAACGCGGGCCGTGCTCTCTGCATCTGATGACTCATTTGAGGAAGCAAAATACAAATGGGATAGTATGATATTCCAATCGATCCGTTGCGTTTGCACTGGCCGATCGCTAACACGAGGTCCTCTGTTTGCTGCCTGCATAAATTACGCTGGAAATGACCTTTGTTTGCGGCGGGGACGGTGGATATGTCGAACGGTTTTCTCTGAAAACATAATAGTCACTTCAAAGGAAAAGATTCAAGCAGACTTGTGCTAGCTCATGGGCTAAATAATTACCGGGGCGGAAACATTGCCCTTATATGTATCATTATCCTGACAAGCATTAATTGCTTACATGAATAAGAGGCAGGGCCGTGCAATGATAGCCTGTGAAATAACAAATGGATGAAAAGACAAATTTAGACTCAATTAGATTGGTCGACTTAATTACTACTAGTGTGTGTAATTGTAGATCATTTTTGCCTAGTCAGTTAGTGTCTGTTTAGTCCTGTTTTATTGAATTCCCAGCTGATAAACAGTGTGTTATTTAGTGTTATTTTTACTTTTTGTTGCTATGACAACACCACCCTTGTCAAAAAATGCGGGGTTAATGTGGGCTCTTCTCTGTTTCGATAGATTATGTTTTAAGGCAAGGCTGCAGAGTGTGTTTTTATGAATTCTTTCATATTTAACGTCGTGCGATTGTGGATTTAGCTACAGCCAGAAATAGAGTGTCAACGCTGTGGTCACATGACGTTCTCCTCCAGACAGCAGCAACTTGTATTATAATTTCATACACTGATGAGATCTGCAGCACATCTCACTCTGCTGAGAAGCTTATTATAGTTCTTGCAAGGCTTTTTTTTCTTCCTCGCTAATTTATGCGATTAATTCACCACAAGCCGTTAACGTGCACCTAGCACGACTCCTTGTAGACTTTGTTTTGTGGGTTATTTCAGTCTTTTTGTCTTGTAAACTTGACATTTAAAGTTTAAATATTTGGAGAATGCAAATGCTGCTGTGTGTTGCTGAATTGAAGTACTGAATTGCGATTGGTCTTACCTTGCTTGCATTTAATTAAAGGGGTCCTTGATTATGATTTGACTTTTTTAACTTTAGTTAGTGTGTAATGTTGCTGTTTGAGCATAAACAACATCTGCAAAGTTACGACGCTCAAAGTTCAATGCAAAGAGAGATATTTTCTTTTACAGAAATCTCTGTTTAAGGACTACAACGTGCTTCTTCCCTAAAATTTACATAAACCCCGCCCCTGAAAACATGCAACAGAGGGGGCGAGGCCATGTTGGGCTGCTTTAGAGAAGAGGAAGAGTTGTTGTAACTACATAAATTTATCCACTTTTTTGCTGAAAATCCTCATTTTGGCTGCGTGAGATTCTCCAGCTTTGTTGTTGTTGAGCTGTTAAAACTCCGCCCTTTTCTGGAAAGGGGGCGGGGAGCAGCAGCTCATTTGCATTTAAAGGGACACGCACAAAAACGGTGTGTTTTTGCTCACACCCAAATAGGGGCAAATTTGACAAGCTATAATAAATGATCTGTGGGGTATTTTGAGATTAAACTTCACAGACACATTCTGCCAACACCAAAAACGTTGTGAAAAGGGGCATTATAGGTCCCCTTTAACTTCTTATACACTGCAAAGATGTATTTCTTGGTGTTTTGATTGTGTCTTGACAACCACATATGCCTGGTTTCACAGACAAGGTCCCTAGTCTCAGACTAAAATGCATGTTTGAGCTGTTTTAAATGAAAGCAACTTGCACTGTTTATAAAAGCTAATTGAACTAAGGCCTAATCCTGGCTTAATCTAAGCCCTCTCTGTGAAACCGGGCCTAAGTGTCTCTGATGCGGCATTTCATTTATGCAGAACTAAATCCTAAACCTACCTAAAGCCCTAAATGATTAGTTCACACAAAAATGGTAATTCTGTCATCATTTACTCACCCTCATGTCACATGCCAAACCTATAAGACTTTTTTTAAAAAGATATTTTAATGAAATCTGAGAGATTTCTGTCCCTACATTGAAAGTCTATTCAGCCGAGATGTACGCTTCAAAACATTCATAAAGAGATTGGAAAAGAAATTATGTGCGAGAAACAATTAGGTTCATTCTACAAGTACGTTTGAGCTTATGTTTATGATCAGTGTTTATTATGTAAAACGCTTGATTCATATGGATTCTTTTTATGATCTCTTTATGTATGTTTTGAAGCCTCAGGGTGAATAGTAGGGGTGCAGGGAAAAATCGATTCACATGAATCGTGATTCTATCTTCTACCGATTCGCATCAATTCACATATTTCAAATATCGATTTTCTGAAGTGTTACACTTCTTTAACTTTGCAGTACTACTTAAAGTCATTGACACGTTGTGTTATTAACCACAATAAGCCACAAAATGGAATGGTGCTCGAGCTTTGGCTGTGCGTCCGTCAGCGTGAGCACCGTTCGCGGTTCCGATCCCGAATTCAGTTCTCTCTCACAGCTTATTGCGCTTGCATGGTCAAATACACACACAATTATGTCAAAATGCACACAGTGTGGAGTATTCATGTGTAAACAGTCTGTTATGTCAAACGCAAATGTAAACAGTTAGGAGAAAATCAGATGTGTAACAGTATATTAGATCCGTGCATTCATTCTTAAAGGGACAGCAGCCTCATAAACTGCTCCGTCTGTTTTATTAATGTTAATTAAAAAAAAATAACTCACTGCTTTGACTGAAACACTTTTGTATCTTTAATATGATTCAATTTATATTTAATTCATACAGTGTTTTATTTTTACATTTGATTATTCAATTTTTGTAGCATTTCTGGCTACATGGTAAACAAACCTAGGCTACTGTACTGTACTAATTAGCTTTTTTGTTCCTATTTTTAATATCAAAAATAAAATAAAATTGCCTGCCTTGATTTATTACAGAAGACTGCCAGTCACGTGTGTAATGATTGCAGTCAGCTTAATAATAATAATAATAATAATGTATTAGGTTGACTAAAATGAGAAGAAAAACAAAATACATTTCAAGGTTCACATTTAAAGGGTTAGTTCACCCAAAAATTAAAATAATGTCATTTATTGCTCACCCCCATGTCGTCCTCTAGTCCTTCATTAATCATCAGAACACAAATTAAGATAGTTTTGTTGAAATCCGATGGCTCAGTGAAGCCTGCATAGCCAGCACTGACATTTCCTCTTTCAAGATCCATTAATGTACTAAAGACATATTTAAATCAGTTCATGTGAGTACAGTGGTTCAATATTAATATTATAAAGTGATGAGAATACTTTTTGTGTGCCAAAAAAACAAAATAATGACTTTTCAACAATATCTATATGGGCCGATTTCAAAACACTGCTTCAGGAAGATTCGGAGCGTTATGAATCTTTTGTGTCGAATCAGTGATTCGGATCGCGTGTCAAACCGCCAAACTGCTGAAATCATGTGACTTTGGCGCTCCGAACCACTGATTCGATTCGTAAAGCTCCGATGCTTCATTTTGATATCGGCAATCACTAGATATTTTTAAAAAGTCGTTATTTTGGGGTTTTTTTTGGCGCACCAAAAATATTCTCATGGCCTTATAATATTAATATTAAAACACTGTACTGATTTAAATATGTTTTTAGTACATTAATGGATCTTGAGAGAGGAAATGTCATTGTTGTCTATGCAGGGCCATCAGATTTCATCAAAAATATCTTAATTTGTGTTCCGAAGATTAACGAAGGGTGTGGAACAACATGAGGGTGAGTAATTAATGACATTATTTTAATTTTTGGGTGAACTACCCCTTTAATTCAAAGGGATTTTTTCTTCAAGACATATTAAACTGTCTACCGCAGTCAAATAGAAAAAGTAACATAAAATAGTAAACTAGAATCAAATCTATGTATATGTATCAAATCGAAATTTGATTCAAAAATCGAGAATCAATTTTTAATCGAATCGTGACTCAAGAATTGATTTGAATCGAATCGTGAGGTACCAAAAGATTCACACCCCAAGAGATTCAATGGACGGACCGAAATCTCTCAGAATTCATTAAAAATATCTTAATTCGTCTTTTAAAGATGAACGAACATCTGAAGGGTTTGAACAATATGAAAGTGAGTAAATGATGACAGAATTATAATTTTTGGGTGAACTATAACTGTAACACTATTCTTTTGCTGAATTATGCTTTCTCCATTATTTTCAAGGTTTTTTGATGTTAAGAATATGTATAAAATATATAGGCATTTTTCTTAAGACTAGTATCAAGAAAGGGTTAAAATATTATCTAATCTCAAAATAATCATTAATTATTCAGTTTTATTTGCACAGCACAATACAATAAACATTTGTTCAAATCTGTTTTTGAATGAGCTGTGATTGCTTCATGTTAATATTCTTCTCAAATGTTAATAATTTCCATGTATCAATTAATATCCGTTAATTGAATTAACGTGACTGTGAGTAGCCGTGCAATAAGCAGAATAATGTTTTGCGTCAGGTCAAGTTATATGCGGCGATCAGCTGACTGTTCATTACCCCTTATGTGGAAAAAGTCAACCATAAGATGTTTTCAGAACAAAGTTTAATCAAATAACAACATTAAACTCTGATTTCCAAACTAATTCTGCAAAGAGGCGCTCGGTTGTAGATTAATTTGAAACACCTGGCATTTGGAGTCTGTCTGACATTGCAATAAACTTTGCCACTTAATCACGTCTTCGACATCAAACGTTTATCTCCAAACATGTCATCAGCATCCTCATCACGGCACTTGCAGTTATGAGCTTAGATTAAGTGAAGTTAATGTGACAGATTTCGCTTGTGTAATCTGTTAATATATCATCCTGTGATGGGGTGTTAGGCTGTTAAATCAAACGTGTTTAAGTAGCTGTAGAAAACGCTCCGTTGGGAATAAAGGCTAATCGGGCCAGTCATGCTATCAGCACCCCGGGTATGACCACTGGATCTTAAGTCCATCTTTCTTACAACCTCCAATATTTAGAGGCTTGTGCTTAACCAGTCATTCGGATGGTTTCGTTGTCATGACCAATTAATGAAGTCTCCCAAGTCCACGGCGACTGCGTTGGTGTTTCTCTTATTGGGAGAGACAGTGAAACTATGGCAGTGGTGATGTTAAGTGCCCTGTTATCAGCGTTTCCCATCACAATCTCTTTACGCTCTCATTTGCCGCTTTCCACAAATAGGGACGAACAGAAACACTTTGGTGCCGCATGACTTATTCAAAGCATTAGAGGCACAAATCCCATGTTTTTGTTGTGAGAACTTTTAGATATGTTATATAACATGAAATGAAAAGCAGCTAGATTTAAACACAAACATTTTGTGCTCAACCCTGTCATCACATGCATTGCAAAACATGTAACTTTCATTAAAATCGTGACATCCCAAAACATTGCATGGTTTGCATCCTGTTTACAGAATGATGGTAATTGTATTTAACATAATTAACATATTTAATAAATTTAGTGTTAAAAGCATTCATCAAAGTTGACAATTCCACCCTGTTATGCAAGGAATTGTAAGACAAAAATGTCGAATAATTGATTGGTCAGATGACTCTGTTGTGATCAAAGACTCTAGAATAACACAAGACGCATCACTCGTATTGTTTTAAATGGGATAAAGTGTTTGAATGGGAGAAAGTGCAACGCGCAATATGGCGGAATAAGTCCCGCCTTCAAAATAAGAGCCAATCGGCGATTGGTAAAGTCACGCATCACTGCAGTGGCCGTTAGAAGCTCCGGTTCCTATAGAAACAGTCAGACGCGCATTTAGGACTGAGCATGCACATTAGCTTGACCCAGCCTGAAAAATACAATTTTTTGCCATGATTTGAGCATTTATAAACAAAATTTATGAGAGATTTGTTGTTGTCAGATTTCATTGGTGATTTCAAATATGAAATTGATTCGAAAGCTTGGCGAACAGTTTTCGAGAATTTGATGTTTCCCCTTTCAAAGAGATGGAAGCCACCGAGTGAAATGACTTGTGTTAAAGGATTAGTTCACTTTCAAATAAAATTTTCCTGATAATTTACTCACCCCCATGTCATCCAAGATGTTCATGTCTTTCTTTCTTCAGTTGAAAAGAAATGAAGGTTTTTGATGAAAACATTCCAGGATTATTCTTCTTATAGTGGACTTCAATGGGCACCAAATGGTTGAAGGTCAAAATTACAGTTTCAGTGCAGCTTCAAAGAGCTTTAAACGATACCAGACGAGGAATAAGAGTCTTATCTAGAGAAACCATCGCTCATTTTCTAAAAAAAAAAATGTAAATGTATATGCTTTATATAAACAAATGATCGCCTTGCACACACTTCCACCAAAACCGCACTTTCGTATTCTTCAAAAAGTTTACGCTGTACTTCCTGCACCTTCCCTGTTCTACTTACGGAACAAACGCAGAGCCAGTTCCTTTTTTTTCCATAAGTAGAATAGGGAAGGCGTAGGACATACAGAAGAAAGAAAGACATGAACATCATGGATGACATGGGGGTGAGTAAATTATCAGGAAAGTTTTATTTGAAAGTGAACTAATCCTTTAAAGGGACTTTGGTTCTGTTTGATCTACTCTACTCTGATTGGTCAGATGGCCCAGTCTGCTGTGATTGGTCGACCGCTTACAGCACGTGCTGGAAATGAAATGCTCATTATATTTGTTAAAAACTGTAAAAACTGCACATTATGATTTTACACGTCTCAAACTTTTCACCTCCTTTCACTGACTATTTGTGTGGAAAAAGAAAACCTTTCTAGCCCCACCATATTCTTGGAAAATGACGTTTATTTCAATGCCTGGAAAAAAGTGAATCATGTTTTGCTTGATGTTAATTTTGCATAATTTTTTTTTTAAGTGGGTTCAGTGCAGTGTAGATGGATGTCTCCTGAACGTGATGAGTGTTGGATTTGGGTTGTGACAGGCTTAATGGAGAACTCCCAGCAGCCTCTGCGTCAGTGTCAGCTCAGTGGGAGAGACCCGACAAATGACGTTGTGTCATTCTGTCACAATCTCAATATGATCTATCGATCTGGGTATCCATCTGAAGAGCTGGCATGCCTCACTTTATCTTACATAAGGTTGTTTCGCAGATTTGCAGTGCTCTGCTGTAAATAATGCTATGGCAGTGATCAACAATAAGGATTTTTTTTTTTTCTGCTTGCCCAGTCGTTTATACTTTTTGTTTTTTACATGCTCTCCCAGTATTTTTCACTGATCTAACCAGAACAAAGTTTTATTTTTTATTCTTATTGTTGAGCCCTGGTTTGGTGTTTTTAAATGTTGTGCGAGCCAATGGAAGGAAGTCGGTCAGTTGCAATGAGAGTAAAACTGTTAAGACAGATCCTGTTTCAATGACTTTAAAGGGGTAAGTCAGTCTCTGGTGTCTCCAGAATGTGTCTGTGAAGTTTCAGCTCAAAATCCCCCACAGATCATTTATTATAGCTTGGCAAATTTGCCCCTATTTGGGTGTGAGCAAAAACACGCCGTTTTTGTGCGTGTCCCTTTAAATGCAAATGAGCTGCTGCTCCCCGCCCCCTTTCCAGAAGAGGGCGGAGCTTTAACAGCTCAACAACAACAAAGCTGGAGAATCTTAACAACTTTTAGACGTTTCTGAATGGTTAGTGGATAATTTTATGTAGTTGCTGTGGAGTTGATTCAACTCATCCACTAGCATGTGCCGTCATGTTAATCTTTTGTGTTGAATTGACCCTCGTTTGTGAAGCAGTCCGGCGTAAAATGACGGCATGACAACAACACTCTACTACAACAACTCTTCCTCTTCTCTAAAGCAGCCCAACATGGCCCCGCCCCCTTTGTTGTGTGTTCTCAGGGGCGGGGTTATGTACATTTTAGGGTTTGTGATGTCACCAACCCGGGAAGAAGCTCGTTGTAGTCCCTACCAGCCAATTGTTGTAGAAAATATCTCTCTTTGCATTGAACTTTGAGTGTCGTAACTTTACAGATGTTGTTTATGCTCAAACAGCAACATTACACACTAACTAAAGTTAAAAAAGTGAAATCATAATCAACCATCCCTTTAGAATAGTTTTATTGAATACAAAGACAGCTTTTTCTTGTGTCTGAGACTTCTTTAGTTGACGATTTTTCATGTCACATAAAGAATTCATAACCAATGCGCCCTTAATTAGTACATTTATGCTGCAGATTTAGAGACGTCCTTGATTAAATTAATTTGCACTTGCAAATTTCAGCTCTGTTAACGATGATTAAACAGCGCAACAGAGGCTTTTTTGCTCTTGCAGAGATTGTTCACTCAAATATTAATATTCTGTCATCTTATACTCACCTCATTCAACTGTGGAACACAAAAGAATACATTTTGAGTAATTTAATGGTCACACCTTTCCTTTACGATGCTTTCTAAGACTTGAAAGCGTCAGATCCTATTGCATTGTAATTGATTAGAAAAGAGTAGCTAGATGCTTTAAAATTTCACCATATGAAATAATTAGTTGGAAAAAAAAGCAACAACAGATTTTAATGTTAACGTCTCAAAATACCCACTGCACCTCTATTTTCATGCATGATTCTATTAGCAGAGTGGGAAAAATCCACACGGTTGCATGTGAGCTCACAGAAGCTGTGTGTTTGCATCTCGGTTTGAGATCTATTGATGTCAAAGAAGAGTAAACAGAGCCCAAAGAGGCATCTGCTACCATCTGTGACCATAGTAATTATGCTCACATTTGGCACTGAAGCCAAGAGGAAAGTTCCAAGCCCAGGTGTTCCACATTCTCTACCCTGGCATCCACACTTCACTCGGAAAAATGTATATTTAACCTCTTTCCCCAAAATGTTAATCTACAGAAAGTTTTTCCCATTTTTCTCCAGTTTTTCTTCTTTATGATTGATAACCGTAATACTCTAACATATGCTATGCGCACTCCTGTTTCATTGTACTTCATTACTCAACTGGAACACTATAGGATGAAAGAGCTCAGAATGGCGGAATACCATTAGGCATAAATATCATCAAAACATTTCCTCATGCATAGCACAAATCTCATTCTTTCTTAAAGGGAGATAGTTCATCCAAAAATAAAATATTTCTGCTGATAATTTATCCTCATGCTGTTTCAAACATGAATGATCTTCCTTCTATGGAACACAAAGGAGATTTTTAGCAGAATGTTCATGTTGCTTTTTTTCTTACAGTGACAGTTAATGTTTAAATTTACCTCATTCATGCGATTTGAATATGTGCATATCCATGAAATACATGAAATGCATTTACCAAATATGAATGAGATTTGAGGTCTGTGGTGGAGGAGATGATTTTTAGTGAGGGATGCACCGATATGAAAATTTCGGCCAATACCGATAACCGATAATTCTTTATATTTGAAAGCCGATAACCGATATATTTCATATTTGGGTAAATACTTGAAATGCATTTACCAAATATGAATGAGATTTGAGGTCTGTGGTGGAGGAGATGATTTTTAGTTAGGGATGCACCGACATGAAAATTTCAACCGATAACGATAATTCTTTATATTTGAAAGCCGATAACTGATATATTTCATATTTGGGTAAATACTTGAAATGCATTTACCAAATATGAATGAGATTTGAGGTCTGTGGTGGAGGAGATGATTTTTAGTTAGGGATGCACCGATATGAACATTTCAACCGATAACGATAATTCTTTATATTTGAAAGCCGATAACCGATATATTTCATATTTGGGTAAATACTTGAAATGCATTTACCAAATATGAATGAGATTTGAGGTCTGTGGTGGAGGAGATGATTTTTAGTTAGGGATGCACCGATATGAAAATTTCAACCGATAACGATAATTCTTTATATTTGAAAGCCGATAACTGATATATTTCATATTTGGGTAAATACTTGAAATGCATTTACCAAATATGAATGAGATTTGAGGTCTGTGGTGGAGGAGATGATTTTTAGTGAGGGATGCACCGATATGAAAATTTCGGCCAATACCGATAACCGATAATTCTTTATATTTGAAAGCCGATAACCGATATATTTCATATTTGGGTAAATACTTGAAATGCATTTACCAAATATGAATGAGATTTGAGGTCTGTGGTGGAGGAGATGATTTTTAGTTAGGGATGCACCGATATGAAAATTTCAACCGATAACGATAATTCTTTATATTTGAAAGCCGATAACCGATATATTTCATATTTGGGTAAATACTTGAAATGCATTTACTAAATATGAATGAGATTTGAGGTCTGTGGTGGAGGAGATGATTTTTAGTTAGGGATGCACCGATATGAAAATTTCAACTGATAACCGATAATTCTTTATATTTGAAAGCCGATAACCGATATATTGGCCGATAAATCTAAAACTACATTTTTATATAATTTTTGAGAGCCTGATTACAAAAACAAAACTCTTACCATTAAAAGCCATGTCTCAAGCACACAATTATAATGTGCACATTATAATTTTATGTAGTCTATATGACAGACTTTGCTGTTCGTTGCACTGTATTTTCCTTTTTGAAGTGATTTCAATCGTATTTCAAGCAATTCAAAACCAAAATGGTGGACAGTGCGCATCTAAAGTGTCTCAGCTGAAGGAAATTATTTATCGGCCAAATTTTCTTATCGGGCCAATAATAATAACATAATAATGAACATATATCAGCCAATACCGATATGGTGGCCGATATATCATGCATCCCTATTTTTAGTGACTTTATGGTTTTTACCTCACACAAAATTATCGTTTGACTTCACAAGATGTGAAATATTGCATAACAAAACATTAATCTTGCACAAAAACATTATACATTACACTTAATTTTAGCATGTGCAAAGCATAGAAATAGAAATCCCAGCCCAGTTTCTGTTAAACTTAAGTTTGTCTAAATGAAAAGAAATAAGTTCATAAAACTCAATATACTTAAAATATATCAGTTCTGTGAACTTGAAAGAAAAAGAAAGTGCTAAATACTCATAAAAGTTGATTTGACTGAACTAATTTGTTTAATTTAAGTTTGTCCTACTCAAACCAATTAATTATTTTGAGCATCAGTGTGTATTTATTGAAATATTAATTTATTATTAATGTACTTAATATAAATTGTCATTTCTGAATGCTAAACTGAGTGATACGTGTCTCTTGCAGGGTTTAATATGAAAATAAACATAATTTTGTTATATTGGATGTGTATTTCATCTTATATAACTGTAATCACAATAGTTGCATTGTAACTGTCACATCTGGCACACTTTATACCCGCAAACAACCGTGTACAAACCACACCTGGGACTAATTAAACTCAATGAAAATGCTGAAGCCTCAGATCATTTTTACTGTGTTTATTCTAGTCAAACTTCAAGTGCTGGAATGATGTGCAATTACTGTTGTGTAAATTTCCCTCTCCACTTCTTGTGAAGTAATGTCTCGATGTTCCCTTATTCCCTATGGCATTGAATTCTCACTGAAGATGGCGGAACACCCTCTAAAGTCCACTTTGCAGGGCATTTATGGTTGAATAAAACGCAGTGAAACCGGTTTGAAAAGACATAAGCATGAATAATGCATTTTAACATATCTCTGTAAGGAGACGTGGCGAACAGGATTTTAATTAAAAACGGATGAACATTCTGCAATCATTTGCCCATCCTTCATGTCAGTTCAAAACTGCATGACCTTTTTTCTTCTGCATGAGGAACACAAAAGTTAGTAACCAGTTTTTGACCCTTTGAAACCACATTTCTCAAAATATCATCTTTTATGTTCCACACAAGAAAGAAAGTCTAATGGGTTGGGAAGCACATGAGAGCGAGTAAAAGATGACAGAATTGTCATTTATGGGTGAACTATCTCCTTAAGAGTTTGAGGAGGCTAAAGTGACTGTCGCCCAAGGCATCAGCCGCTTCTCCTGAGGGAAACCTGCAGCGTAGATGATCAGCACCATCTTTAACCTACTCTATACATAATGACAGATGCTAGAGATCGGAGGGAATTATGAGAGTCGAGCTCATGGACCATCTGCATGCTCATTACAATTTTTATGTAGTCATATCTTTAATTTGGATTTTCTTATCATATTATGACCACATTATGATCTTTTTAAAACTCTTGATGTTGTTTTTGGGCTCTCCTAGAACTTGAATGTTGATTATTTTCCTCATACTCAACCAGGCCCCGCCCCTTTATTCTGCGCATGAATTATTTAAATGAGGAATATTGTGAAGAAAACTCAAGAGTACAATGGAGGCGTTTCAGGGAGTTCAGAAACTGATATAAATTGGTCCTCTTTAAATAATTGAACAGAAATGTTGTGCAAAAACTAGTAGTAGTGCAGTAGTGGTACTATTCTTGTGTACAGGATATGTAATGGAGAATTGGGGCGTGCATGTGTGTGCAGGTGTGTTTAGCGTGTGTTTGCTCATGCTGAAGTGGCCGGTTGAATGTGCACATGCAGGACAGTGTGAGTCACAGCTGGTTCTTCCAGCGGCTTTTGAATCAGAGGGAGGTTTGTCCTTTAATGCCTGAGAATAACTTTATCAAGTGTGCTGGTTATTTTTGGCAGCAGACGATTGCCGGTTTTAAGAGTTCCCTCACAGGTCACTGCTGGAGAAGCACGGAGAGATAAATATGGGGCTAGAAACTGCCTGCCACCGTTCAGCCAGCCCACTGCCCCCTCATCCTCTGGCCACGCTGATAACCACATCCAAAGCACTCCCAAAAACAAACCAAAGATAAAATCAGGGGCATTTTATCCCAGGAGGCACGGGAAAAGTGCCTGCTCAAAAACAGCTCAGATGAGAATTAACGTTACAAAATATAAGCTCAAATAGTGTGTGAAACTGAACTGGTGATTGGCTGATTACCGTGTCAATCCATTAATGCCAGCCTATCACAATAGCAGCCAGTCAAAAAATCGTCCTGAATGTGTCAAACTGGTGGAAATGGATGGGCTAATTACAGAGTAAACAACTCGCACTCGGACATCATCACTTTCGGTCGCATCCGAATCGGAATGAACTTGTAATGACTTGAAGCACAGAGTGATTTGTGACCGAGGCGGTTTCAGCGAGCACTCAGCTGGGTTAAATTAAAAGGTGCATCTGCGTGCCTGCCACCATCTGCGGTGTTTACTGAGGATTTCTTGACTAATGATCTGAAAGAAGGCGACTGCTAATAAAAACAGTTAGTAGTAACTAATGAAATAGACAATAAATATGCTGTATTTTTGAAGTTATTACTTTATAAGCAACTTGATGAGACTTAAAAACGTTATAATATGCATCATGTGGTAACATCTAAATTCATTAATTCAAATAAAAATTACACTGCTGTGAAAAGGTTTGGGGTCATTAAAGGGATGGTTGATTATGATTTCACTTTTTTAACTTTAGTTAGTGTGTTGCTGTTTGATCATAAACAACATCTGCAAAGTTACGACGCTCAAAGTTCAATGCAAAGGAGATATTTTCTACAACAAATGGCTGGTAGGGACTACAACGAGCTTCTTCCCGGGTTAGTGACATCACAAACCCTAAAATTTACATAAACCCCGCCCATGAGAACACGCAACAAAGGGGGCGGGGCCATAGTAGATTGTTGTTGACATGCCGTCATTTTACGCCGGACTGCTTCACAAATTCAACGCTGGATTTGCACAAAAGATGAACATGACGGCACATGCTAGTCGATGAGTTGAATCAACTCCACTAACCATTCAGAAACGTCTAAAAGTTGTAACTTCTTCCTGAGTCTCTCCATCAGTGTCGACTCCGGTTTGAACAATGTAAGGCTGAACACTTTCCTCATTTTGGCTACGTGAGATTCTCCAGCTTTGTTGTTGTTGAGCTGTTAAAGCTCCGCCCTCTTCTGGAAAGGGGGCGGGGAGCAGCAGCTCATTTGCATTTAAAGGGACACACACAAAAACGGCGTGTTTTTGCTCACACCCAAATAGGGGCAAATTTGACAAGCTATAATAAATGATCTGTGGGGGATTTTGAGCTGAAACTTCACAGACACATTCTGACTTATATTACATCTTGTTAAAGACGCATAATAGGTCCCCTTTATGACCCCAAACGTTTGAACGGCATTGTGTATACCATAAATAAACAGAGAAAACTAAACTAAAGGATTAGATCAGGTGGGAAAAGCTCCTTAAAGTAACATTCACAGGTTTCCACTTTACAGTGTGGTTTGAAATATTAATGTCAGTCTTATTAATATTAAATATTGATGTAAACATACAAAAATATTGTAGTGTTGGTTGCCTCTTGATAGTGTAAGGTAGATGCCTATATACTTTTAACCTGGAAACTGTGTAAACATCAAGTTAAAACCCAACTGCAGGGAGTTTTTCATTGTTCCTAATGATCCTAATTTTCCTCTTATTTTTAGGACTACACCCTGACCATGTATTTCCAGCAAGCTTGGCGAGACAAGCGCTTGTCTTACTCTGAGATCCCTCTGAATCTAACCTTGGATAACCGCGTCGCTGACCAGCTGTGGGTGCCCGACACCTACTTCCTCAACGATAAGAAATCCTTCGTTCACGGAGTGACGGTCAAGAACCGAATGATACGCCTGCACCCCGACGGCACCGTGCTGTACGGATTAAGGTACGTCATTTTCATTGTCGTTATCAACCAAAGCTGACTGGTAATCACGTTCATCAGAGGTCGTTTTAACTCCTTTCATGAATCTGTCTGAGCACTGGTGCAATCTATTTGCAGTCCACTAGGGGTGTAATGGTTCAAATCACTCAGGGTTCGTTTCGGTACGGTTCGGTATGTGCTATGTTCAGACCACAGTCAAATAAAAATGAAGAAAATAAGAACAAATAATCAAACTACAAACAACAGCACAAATAAATGCAATAGAGAAAAGATTAAAATAAAATAAGCAATGCTTTTCATGTTTTTCAGGTGTATAACAGTAGTTTTCAGATATAGACATTAAATATGCATATTATCTTTACTGTACAAAGATTATTGATCATTATTGCAGTTGTAAAAGCCATTCTCAAGAGCAATAAGTTATTTCCTTGTCTTTTGTTGTTAGATTAACATTAAAAACACATACAGACAGCAGGAATATTAGGCTGCTGTCACTTTAAGACATAATGCACGGATCCAATATACTGATACTGAACACGTGCGTTGTCTTTCTCAACTGTTTGCCTACTATGTTTGCTAGCATACGCACCAGTATGGGCATGTTGACATAATTTCTGTGTGAATTTGTCCGTTCAAACGCAAGATTTGAAAGAAAACTCAATATCTGAGACGCAGCTTTCTGTGTGCGCGCTTCGGATGAGTGAACACACAAATCTTTCGCCTCTTTCGTGTCTTACGCTTCAAAGTTTAAATTTGCAAAGCTTAAATGAGTTTAGTTTAAACAAAGATAGCAACGTTTGCTGTTCAGATCTCACCTGCGAGCTCAACACCCAGGTGTAAATGACTGGTCATATTGCACACCTATTGAACAAAGTTTACAAAGACTGACTGCTTTGTCCACGTTTTTTGATCATCACAGAAACATACACTAGCCTGACTCCGTCTGTCCGTTTTAAGCATTGTTATTTTCAACAAACCATATTATAGATGCGTCGTCAGATTTCAGATGAACCGTGGTGCAAGCGTTTTTACCGAGAACCGTTACACCCCTACAATCCACCCACATAACACGTTCACGACATGTTCTGAGGCCTGTTTTTATTTTCTCTCTCTCTCTGCTGATTGCATTATGTCGGTGTAAATGACTCAACATCGGTGTCTATGTATAGAAGGGATGAAATTGTTGTTGCTAATTCCAAAGCTGCATATTGTGCGCTCTGTTCCTCAGCCTGACAGCAGTGTCCTTATCAGAAGAGTGCTTAAAAATTAAAAATCTGCATTGCAGCAGATAATTCACTGTTATTAAGCTACCAAAATCAATAAATATAATTTATAACGCTTCATTATGTAAGTGCCCAATTACATAAGCTATTTTTACATAACCCAAAAGGGAAAATGCGTGCAGAAACACTAAATGCACATGATGAAAAATTGATGGGAATGTGTGAGAGTGCCGTGACCTGGCCCGCAGAACATTGCTGCTGGGACTGCCAGCGCGCTGCTTTGTCAATGGAGACCTTCGTATGTGAGACAGCGCCGGCTGCGGCCGCATGTGTGTGTGTGTGTGTGTGTGTGTGTGTGTGTGTGTGTGTGTGAGCATGTGTTGAGGAGGCAGTAATAGAGCGTTCTCTTTTGTGACATTTGAAATTTAGTGAGAATCTGTGCTCTGTTGCAGTTTGACATAAAAGAGTGTTGGAAGATGTGGTTTGTGAGTATGTGTTTGTGGTGAGTGTGTTGTCCATGTAGGTGCCCTGCTCCACTAGGCCTGCCAAAGCATGTTCCTCAATTACCAGGAGAAGAAGAAAATAACAGCGCTCCTTTATAACTGTCTGTGAGAGCCCAGTCTGAAAATTTAGCACAGGCAGGTAGATCTGATTATCTTGCTCCTAAAAGACTTTCAGGCCACCAACACAATACACGGGCTTAAATACAATTTCCAAGTCATAATATAACAACTGAGTCATTTTACAGCTTGGCAGTCTGCGTTGTCCTTGTTTTAATGGGCTAATGTCAAAACATTTTCTAATATTATGCCTTAGACATTTACATATTCGTTTAGTCTCATATTCCAATTTTTTATTGTTTGGAGCCTGTAAAAACCAAGAAGCTTTCTTTGATGCGTAGTACACAGGGCTTGACATTCACACCAGCCAAATGCGGGTGGATTTCAGCAGTGGTGTGTAATGCAGTCACTCTACTAAACACATATATAATATATTAGGGCTGGGTATTGACAATTTTCATGATTCGATTCGATTACTATTCACATGCTTTTGATTCTATTACAATTTCGATTTGATTTGATATCGATTATTTTGGATGTAGTATTTCAGTACACATGGCAAATTTTCTAGAGGAAAAAAATCTCTCAGCTAATGCTGTAAACTACACATGAGAGTCAGCTGGTACTGCTATAATAATATTGAAGGATAAATTAACTTATTTATATACAAACACTTAAATTACACTCAATGATGTTTTTATTATAAAGTTTAGAATTACATAATCATATTTCTACTCCACGTTTTTTTAAAATATAAACATTTAAATTGCGGCTGTCATAACTGATTTATTCAAACATGCATTAAATATTGAAGAACATTAATAAATATGTAATGGTGCATAGCTATATTTATCTTTCTAGAGTTCACTTTTCTATCTGACTAATGAGTTTATGGTCACTGAACATGTTTTTCTGAGGTAAATGTGACGTTACGTGACATTGAAGCTGTTTTATTGACGTCTTTCCGAGGTTGAAACACTGATTGAGCGATTACACGAGACATGATACGGATTTCAGTAAGTTGTACTGTATATTTTAACATACCTTCAGATGTTCATGCATGTTTATTTCACGCTGTAACTGGTATTAAAGCGGAGGAGAGGATGATCACATGCTTCTCTTTAACTGAGGCGCTAAAGCGATCTGTCACGCCACATTAAACAGCGCCAAAACGGTATTTATTTTTTGAATCTCATAATAAGATGGACGTCATTTGAAATCTGAGACTTTGCTTCATATCAAAAGTAACAAAGCACAAAGATTATTGCGATTTATTGGATGGGAGGCGCTACATATTCTGCTCATTCATCAACTGAAAACAGACTAGACTAATCGATTCTTGGGATTTAAGAAACGATATCGGTCCGTAAAAATGAGAATCGATTAAAATCGAGAAATCGATATTTTTTACCCAGACCTATAATATATACATTTTTCAATTGTAGTGTTGTAAAAAAAATATTGAACCCGCCTCCTCTCACTCACTGGTTTCATTTGCTCCGGTTGCTGGTGTTACAGGGCCTGAATTTCGGTGTATTACATAATATTTGCACTCATTCCCGCAGATTTTGCGCTTACACCCACATAAAGCTGCATTTTAGTACTAAATTGAGGGTTTTTTTCGCTGCTTATTGAGCTTAAACAATCAAATACATACAAAATAATGTCAAAATGCCGGTCTTGGCGAGTATTCACGTAAATACAGTCAGTTATGTTTTGAAGTGAACGTAAACAGTTGAGAAAGAAAACGCATGTGTAACAGTATAATGGATCCGTGCATCAGGTCTTAAAGTGACAGCAGCCTAATAAACCTGCTGCCAAATTATTGTGGCCAGTGAAGATGCTGAGTGGCTAGAAACTAGAAAAAACACTAGTTGCAGTGTTAATGTCAAGCCCTGATAGTACAGTATCGATTTTGTCTATAGATACTGATTCACTTTGCTGCTTATTCTGGCCAAGAATCACCTGCTTAGACACAAAAAGACCGAAGCAATATGTAAACTGTAGTATCTTTTTTAAACACTACTCTGTTTCCATACAACCAATTAAAAACCTGTATGCCTTTATTCCTGGAAGTTGTGTAAATTCAGCCAATCAGATTATTACTTACCAGATTGAGAAAATGCCTTCTGCTTTTGTGTGGAATGTGTATAAAACAGTCAGTGCATTGAAATGTAAACAAAATGACTTCTGTCTGAATGAAACTAACATTGCAAGTATAGTTTTAGCAGCTATTGGCTTATTGTGTTGCGATGTGTCTCGTTCACCACATTTTGGAGCACAACATAACTCAGTAAGCAAACCTTATGAGGTGTTCAGCAAGTCTATGTACTAGGCCCAATTAAGAAGCGCTACAGTGCAGTTAAAGCGGCTTCTATCTAAATGCAGTTGACTAATTTAGGACATAATAGACTTAAGCAAATCTAAATGACTACACATGGTGACTGAGAGAAGAAGAAGAGGTGTTCTGTTTACCATCTCATTTACAATAGATGAGCCACACAATAAAATGGAGACATGATCATTAATTTTCATTTACAGAAAGGTTGCCTATTATATGGAGGTGAAGTGCATCGGCTGGCGTTATTTTTTTCCAGAGGCTTGAAGATGTGTAAGGGCAGAATAGGACAGCTTCTATTTATAGCCTGCATTAATTTATTTTGTGTGTAATCACACATTCCTGTGCTGTCTTTCTCTGTAAAGGTGGGCGAAAACCAGTGCAGCAGGAAAACTCAGATAGGACAGGCTTCACTGCAAGGAAAATTGCTGAACTGGTTGCAGAATTCAATACTCTGTCCTTCTCTTGCACTTTGTGTCTGATTCTGTCAATAGTGGCTTAGCAGGATCACCAAAGAAATATATATTAAATATATTATATAACATACAACAGTAAATACTCTAATCTTCATGTGACACTTTCCTTCTTTGGGAATTGATGTATCTTCAGTGTTGAATGTAACCATGAACTCTAAATTGATCCTATTTAATCTTTTTTTTTTTTTTTTTGCATTTGGCACATCATGCATGCATTATATCACTTAATGCATTCCCTAGGAATTGAACACATGCTTTACAGGAATAGTTTCTAAAGACACATTCCTAGTTTGCATGTGCACATTATTCCAAAGAAAAAAAACATCTTTGTAATCTCTCATCAAAATTCGCTCCGCCTCTGAAATGACTTTCCAACGAGTGCTCTTGTTTTTCAGCCCATCCCTCTCCAAAGAATTTTCAAATAGATTATACACCATTTTTCACCATCCAAACAATCACTTTCTAGTAATTCAGTGTATGAAATCCTTGATCCAGTTCAGGACTAAGATTTTCACTGCAGCGTTTTCATCCTCATAATGTAATTTAGTCAGAACCCCTGCGTGGTGTGTTTCAGACAGGCCTTAGTAAACAAGGTCGTTTGGAATAAAGGTACACACGGTGCCTTGGGGTCTGTACCCAACCCTTACATGAACCTGTGCGGTGCACGGGGAAACCGTAGTGCTGCAGCCCGCCATGATAGATGGATGGATGGATGAAGTCTAGTGTGTGGGTAAAGAAAGCAGTCTTGAATGTATACGGAGGAGAAGGGGGTTTCGGTGCAGGGAAGTAGCAGTCTAGAGAGTAAACAGCTCTGACTTTTATTCCTCAGACCCTTTTCAAGCTGATACAAGCTGCCAGAGGCGTTAAGCGGCACTAAACCGGTGAGGGTCAGGCCTAGCTTCCTTCTGCTCTTAATATATTGAGCCAAGCCCTCTTCAAGCGGATACAAATCAAGCAGTAAGCAGCAGGTCACAGTGAGAGGGAGAGCAGAGAAATAGAGAGATGAGGGCAATTTTTATTTTTTAAGTTCTTCTTCCTAACTCACAGACTACTACAGATATAGCTATGGTCTTTTAGTAAAACAAACATTAATATTTGGCAAAAGTAACTACAATTAGACTTATAATGAGAAAGGCTTTAATAGAAGAAGTGGTTGGGGGGCAATTATAACACCTGACAAATAAATCATTTTAACCCACTCTCACATAAGAGCGCACATCCGGGTTATAATGTTATTGCTTTAATATGTATTTATGTTACTTTGTTTTCTCATTTTATGTGGTATTATTTTTTAGCTTTCATGAATAATGTATGTTTAAAGGAAAAGTCTCAGTGGGACCTACATTATAATTGTATGAATTAAATCTTTATTACTAAAAATATATTGATCAGCTATATATATATATATATATATATATATATATATATAATGACCCTGGACCATATAAGCAATATCCAACAATACATTGTATGGCTCAAAATTGTAGATTTTTTTTTTTTTGTATGCCAAAAATCATTAGGATATTAAGTAAAGATCGTGTTCCATGAAGATATTTTGTACATTTTCTACCATAAATATATCTAAAATGTATTTTTGTAAGTAATAAGCATTGCTCAGGACTTCATTTGGACAACTTGAAATTTTCTCAGTATTTTGATTTTTTTTTTTTTTTTTTTTGCACCCTGAGAGACGTTCAAAAGTTTGGGATCCGTAAGATTTTTAATATTTTTAAAAGAAGTTTTGTCTGCTCACCAAGATTGCATTTATTTAATTAAAAATACAGTAAAAACAGTAATATTGTGAAATATTATTACAATTTAAAATAACTGTTTTCTATTGGAGTATATTTTAAAATGTAATTTATTCCTGTGATGCAAAGCTGAATTTTCAGCATCATTGCTCCAGTCTTCAGTGTCACATGATCCTTCAGAAATCATTCTAATATGATGATATGCTGATCAAGAAACATTTCGTTAGCCTCATAGCATAATTGCCTAAGTCATTCATTTTCAAATGATACTTAGGCAATTATGCTATGAGGCTAACGATTTATGATTATTATCAATGTTAAAAACAGTTGTATACTTTTTTTTTTCAGGATTCCTTGATGAATAGAAAGTTCAAAAGAACAGCATTTATCTGAAATACAAAGCTTTTGTAACATTATACACTACCGTTCAAAAGTTTGGGGTCAGTAAGAATTGTTATTTTTATTTTTTTGAGAAGAATTTAAAGAAATTAATATTTTTTTCAGCAAGGATGCATTAAATCAATCAAAAGTGACAGTAAAGACATTTATAATGTTACAAAAGATTATATTTCAAATAAACGCTGTTCGTTTGAACTTTCTATTCATCAAAGAATCCTGAAAAGAAAGACAAAAAAAAAAAAATTGACACTTGCAGACTCCAAAAAGACACCCCATAAAATGATATGATTTCATATTATTCATACATTTATGTAGGCTACACCCATAATAGTATGTGCAACAGCAAAGAGCTTGTTTACGTTTTAGACAAGCCAAGTTGCGATACTGAACAGGACCACATGGAGATGCCATAAAAACCAACCACCTTGACCCGGCCCGCATATATACTAAAGTACACAGCAACATATACAGGACAAATCCAAACATTTGTGTGAAAACAACGTGAATGTACTGAAATGCGTCTGTGCATAAACACAATGTGCGATCAGTGCATCGAGAGCGCTCATGCATGATTTGTTTGTGCATCAATATAACAGACTCACACTGTAACGAGGCGGGACACGACATGAGATCCATGTGTAAGCTTTTATTGAACAGTGTTCATGGTCAAACAGGCAAGGGTCAAACAGTGGCAAACAGGTATAGCAGGGAAAAGGCAGAATCGTGGTCATAGAACAGGCAGTAGAATCAGGGCAGGCAGATATCAATCACAAGTCCAGTAAACAATCAACCGTCCAAAGGCAGGCAGCAGGGAATCGTAGACAGCGAACAGACAGGGTAAATAACAGGCAGACAATCACAATAAGAAACGCTCAGAAATGTAACCAGAGTATACAAGACCTCTCAAAGTGTGTGAGGATGTGAGTGTCTTAAATAGTCCAGGTAATGCAAGGTAACACTGGGTGTGGTGATTAGTGATTGGTGGAGTGAGTGCAGGTGATTGCCAGGGAGGATTATGGGAAGTGTAGTCCGGGAATGACTGGAACCGTGACACACACGTGCTTCTGTACATCACCACAATCATCTTTACTTTGATTGCAATCCTCATCCATCAACTTTCATAGCAAGACGCTGGTTTGCTTTATCCAGCCGAGAAACATAGTTTTCATATCATCTGGCGGTGGGATGTTTCTATTATGTTGTGACGCAATTTCACATGCTTCCATCATTTTTAACGCATGTGATTAATTCAAAATTCTTTACGCATTAAAATAATTTGATGCATTTAACACGTTAAGAATTTTTGATTAACAGCCCTAATATATATATATTAATTTAAAATCTTTTTTGAAAGAACTATCTTCTGCTCTCCAAGACTGAATTTATTTGATATAAAAATACTGTAAAAACAGTAAAATTGTGAAATATTTTTACAATTTAAAATAGCTGTTTTCTATGTGAATATATGGTAAAATGTAATTTATTCCTGTGATCAAAGCTGAATTTTCAGCATCATTACTCCAGTCTTCAGTCACATGATCCTTCAGAAATCATTCTAATAATATGATTTGATGCTCATGAAAACTTTCTGATTATTATCAGTGTTGAAAACAGTTGTGTACACTTTTGTGTTTAGGATTCTTTGATGAATAGAAAGTTCAAAAGAACAGCATTTATTTGAAATGGAAATCTTTTGCAACATTATACATTTCTTAGATGTCACTTGCTTTTTGCACTTGCTGAATGAAAGTATTCATTTCTTTCAACAAAGAAAAAGTATTAATCCCAAATTTTTGAACGGTAGTGTATAATCAGTTGGAAAACCGAATTGAGCATGTGCTGAATAAGTGTCATCATTCTAGCTTATTTATGATTAATGAAATTTAGTTTGTTAGAAATTGCCTTCGGGTACTACTGCCAATGGTCTCCCCTAACACAGAGGAAAAGAGACAAACTGGATTTAGTGAAAGAAAGGCAGAAGATGGAAAGAGAAGGAGGGGGTTCAGAGATGAGCGAGATTGAGGAAGGGTTAACGATGTTAAGAGAGAGAGAGAGGAAGAGGAAGTCATCATGATCAACTTGAGAGACACTGAGGCTGCGTGTCTAACTCTTCTCACAGCTTTCCAACAACACGCTTCCAGAGACCAATAACTCTCTAATCTATCCATCTCTTAGACACCGAAATGCACAGAGACTTTTGCTGATGATGTAGCGACCTATAAATAGCCCGTTATTTTTACCTCTGCCATCTTGGCCTAATTTCCTGATTTCCCAGAGCTCCCAGTACTTCCACAGTGCTTCCTGTGGATTGTGATTGCGGAATGGTGCGCTGGGAATCTCCAGAGTGTTGATGTTTTTAGCATGCTGATTTATGACTGTAAAGTTGTGAACAAAGAAAGAGATGAGGCTTGTTCTCTCTATATGCTGACAGAACATATGCTGATAAAAATGCAACCCACAAAAATTAAAAAAAATAAATATATATAGTGCCTCACACACCTGAATCAATCAGAGGTGCTTTGGATGAAATGACTGTATAAGCTAGAAAAATAAAAATCATTGAAATATTTTAATGAGCAACGTTTTGGTCTGTCACACTTCCTCAGAGTTATAAAACATGCAAAGTGCAAGAAAATTTAATAACAGATCATTTAGAGTAAAATCAGCTGTTAGTGATGATAATCAACACACTTTCAGTTACGAAAATGCAATTCTACACCCAAATGTACAATAATACACACAAGGCTTACACTTTATATGTTTTGTAAGCCTGAGGAAGATGTTACTTATTCAAATATTTTAATTATTTTTTAAATAGTGATGTCAAATGATAAATCGCATCCAAAATAAGTTTGTGTTTACATAATATACTGTGTATATTTATTATGTATATATAAATACACACACACATATATATATTTGAGAACTTCCTATTATAAATACAACAATTTCCTGAATGGCATGCCATGCCATTCAGGAAGTTGTTGTATTTATAATAGGAAGTTTAAGCATATGGAATGAAAGTCTGAAACTTGAATATATGGAATGAAAGTTTGAATATATGGAATGAAACTGGAATATATGGAATGAAAGTTTGAATATATGGAATGAAAGTCTGAATATATGGAATGAAACTGGAATATATGGAATGAAAGTCTGAATATATGGAATGAAACTTGAATATATGGAATGAAAGTTTGAATATATGGAATGAAAGTTTGAATATATGGAATGAAACTGGAATATATGGAATGAAAGTTTGAATATATGGAATGAGACTGGAATATATGGAATGAAAGTCTGAATATATGGAATGAAACTGGAATATATGGAATGAAACTGGAATATATGGAATGAAAGTTTGAATATATGGAATGAAAGTCTGAATATATGGAATGAAACTGGAATATATGGAATGAAAGTTTGAATATATGGAATGAAACTGGAATATATGGAATGAAAGTTTGAATATATGGAATGAAACTGGAATATATGGAATGAAACTGGAATATATGGAATGAAAGTTTGAATATATGGAATGAAAGTCTGAATATATGGAATGAAAGTTTGAATATATGGAATGAAAGTGAATATATGGAATGAAACTGGAATATATGGAATGAAAGTCTGAATATATGGAATGAAAGTGAATATATGGAATAAAAGTGAATATATGGAATGAAACTGGAATATATGGAATGAAAGTTTGAATATATGGAATGAAAGTTTGAATATATGGAATGAAAGTGAATATATGGAATGAAACTGGAATATATGGAATGGAAGTCTGAATATATGGAATGAAAGTGAATATATGGAATGAAAGTCTGAATATATGGAATGAAACTGGAATATATGGAATGAAAGTCTGAATATATGGAATGAAAGTGAATATATGGAATGAAAGTCTGAATATATGGAATGAAAGTCTGAATATATGGAATGAAACTGGAATATATGGAATGAAAGTTTGAATATATGGAATGAAAGTTTGAATATATGGAATGAAAGTGAATATATGGAATAAAAGTGAATATATGGAATGAAACTGGAATATATGGAATGAAACTGGAATATATGGAATGAAACTGGAATATATGGAATGAAAGTCTGAATATATGGAATGAAACTGGAATATATGGAATGAAAGTTTGAATATATGGAATGAAACTGGAATATATGGAATGAAACTGGAATATATGGAATGAAAGTCTGAATATATGGAATGAAACTGGAATATATGGAATGAAACTGGAATATATGGAATGAAAGTCTGAATATATGGAATGAAACTGGAATATATGGAATGAAAGTCTGAATATATGGAATGAAACTGGAATATATGGAATGAAACTGGAATATATGGAATGAAAGTTTGAATATATGGAATGAAAGTGAATATATGGAATGAAACTGGAATATATGGAATGAAAGTCTGAATATATGGAATGAAACTGGAATATATGGAATGAAAGTTTGAATATATGGAATGAAAGTGAATATATGGAATGAAACTGGAATATATGGAATGAAAGTGAATATATGGAATGAAACTGGAATATATGGAATGAAAGTCTGAATATATGGAATGAAACTGGAATATATGGAATGAAAGTCTGAATATATGGAATGAAAGTGAATATAAGGAATAAAAGTGAATATATGGAATGAAACTGGAATATATGAAATGAAACTGGAATATATGGAATGAAAGTCTGAATATATGGAATGAAACTGGAATATATGGAATGAAAGTCTGAATATATGGAATGAAACTGGAATATATGGAATGAAAGTTTGAATATATGGAATGAAACTGGAATATATGGAATGAAAGTCTGAATATATGGAATTAAACTGGAATATATGGAATGAAAGTCTGAATATATGGAATGAAAGTGAATATATGGAATGAAACTGGAATATATGGAATGAAAGTCTGAATATATGGAATGAAACTGGAATATATGGAATGAAAGTCTGAATATATGGAATGAAACTGGAATATATGGAATGAAAGTCTGAATATATGGAATGAAAGTGAATATAAGGAATAAAAGTGAATATATGGAATGAAACTGGAATATATGAAATGAAACTGGAATATATGGAATGAAAGTCTGAATATATGGAATGAAACTGGAATATATGGAATGAAAGTCTGAATATATGGAATGAAACTGGAATATATGGAATGAAAGTTTGAATATATGGAATGAAACTGGAATATATGGAATGAAAGTTTGAATATATGGAATGAAAGTTTGAATATATGTAATGAAACTGGAATATATGGAATGAAAGTCTGAATATATGGAATGAAACTGGAATATATGGAATGAAAGTTTGAATATATGGAATGAAACTGGAATATATGGAATGAAAGTTTGAATATATGGAATGAAAGTTTGAATATATGGAATGAAAGTCTGAATTCAAGCTTTCATTCCATATATTCCAGTTTCATTCCATATACTCAAACTTCATATTATAAATACAATAATTTCCTGAACGGCATGCTGTAATATTTATATAAATTATATTATATATAAATATAAATCTTTTATATATAAATATATATTTTTGTTAAATACATGCATGTGTGTGTTTATATATACTGTACATAATAAATATACACAGTGCACACACACATATTTCATATAAACAAACTTTTATTTAGGATGTGATTAATCGTTTGACAGCACTATTTTTAAATGAATTACTTATTACTTACTAATTAATTAACTTTGAAACTCTAAAATGTCACAAAATCAAGCAGAAGTGTAAGATGATTGTGACAAGTTAAAGTCACCATGGAATCAAAATTGATAATTCTTTTCTTTTCTTTTCTTTTTTTACAGAAATGTTGCAGTGTTTATTATAAATGATTTATCTGTGCACACCATTTTTTTATTATTCATGTGCCCTCCTAATCTTTAAAGGGATAGTTTACCCCAAAATGAAACATTTCTCATTACTTACTCACCCTCAAGTTGTTCCAAACCTGTATGAAGATATTTTGAAGAATGTTCCCCATTTGGACCCCATTGACTTCCATAGTATTTTTTTTCCTGTGGAAGTCAATGGGATCCATCAACTGTTTGATTACAAACATTCTTCAAAATATCTTCCTTTGTGTTCAGCAGAAGAAATAAACTCATACAGGTTTGGAACGACATGAAGGTGAGTAAATGATGACAAAATTTTCATTTTTGAGTGAACTATCCCTTTAACCAGCAACGTAAACCTACTCGAAACGACGTCTGTTCTCTTGATGACGTGCGTCTCGACGGAGGGAGAGAGTAAATATCCTCACAACAGACTGCAGACTGGCAGTCAGATCTGCCTCCATTTAGTTAACAACATTTTCTGCAGACAATTTGGTTCAACCAAGGTGAAAACTTTCACATTTCTCTGCCAAAAACAACAACAATAGTAAACAAAGCTGCATTGAGAATTAATGTTAAAGGCTCTCGAATTGAATTGTGAGCTAAATTATTAAACATAAGCAGTTCTCCAGATTAACTTTTAAAAACCCACATGAAGTTCAGCGACATCTATTAAATTTTAGTTTCTGACCTCGTTTTAATTTCATGTGAAAATGCCGCTGCAGTTGGGTCCGATTGTTTTCCTTCAGGTGATATCCACGGAGAAGTGAACATCAACACCTCTCCCGTACCTTATAGAATAGATTTTATAGAATGTATTGATTGTTTTTCACTGCAGCCTGTTTTTAGGCAGTGAAGCACTGCAGTAGACTCTTTTCCATGTCAAACTGAGCTTCAGAAGTGAGACTGGTCTGATTATATAGATGTGTGGAGAGATGGAGGGAAGGGGAGGAGGGCTGCTCCAGCTCTGCCTTGTCTCTGTTGTCCTTGAAAAGCGTCAGTAATCCCCACAGTCCCTTGTCTCTGCTTTGCATTCAGGATCACCACCACCGCTGCCTGTATGATGGACCTGAGGCGATACCCGCTGGATGAGCAGAACTGCACGCTGGAGATCGAGAGCTGTGAGTGCCGCACCTTTTGTCCTTCTTGACTCAACTCAGATTCTCTGACTGCACCAGATCTCATCATTCTGACCTGAGGGGTTAACATGAAAATAAAAATAAATAAAAATAAATGAAAATAAAATATCTGATAATAATTATATTATTATTAGTAGTAGTAGTAGTAGTAGTAATATCTAAATTATATTATATTTTTATTAAATAGTTTGTTGTTTTTTTATATATAATTTGTATTATGCCATGACTAGAGGTCAACAGATATTGTTTTTAGGATTTTTCCAGCATTTATTTTCATGTTGAACTTTTAAGCAATATGCAGAATTTATTTTATTTTATTTTTTATTTATTACCATAAGAATGAAAATATTAAAAACAATGAAATATGTAATAATAATGTATATTATATTATATTATATTATATTATATTATATTATATTATATTATATTATATTATATTATCATGAAATAGTTTGTTGTTTTTATTAATATTTGATATTTATGCCATGACTAGAGGTCAACTGATATTATTTTTAAATATTTTAATATTATTTTAATATGCAGAATTTTATTTTATTATCATACGAATGATATTAATAATAAATAAATAATAATAAAATTAATAAATAATAAAGTGAAATTATATTAAAAACAATAAAATAATAATAATAATAATAATAATAATGTATAAATTATATTATATTATATTATCATGAAATAGTTTGTTGTTTTTTTATTTGTATTTATGACTAGACTAGAGGTCAATTGATATTGTTTTATTATTTTTTTAGCATTTATTTTCATGTTGAACTTAAGTGATATGCAGATTGATATTTCATTACTATAATAATTAAAAATAATATTAAAAACAATCAAATATGTAATAATAATAATAATAATAATAATAATGTATAAATTATATTATCATTAAATAGTTTGTTGTTTTTTATATATAATATGTATTTATGCCATGACTTGAGGTCAACTGATATTTATTTTCATGTTGAACTTATAAGCGATATGCATAAAGATTTTATTATTATTTTTTATTATTTATTTTTATTACCAATGAAAAATGATAATAATAATAATAATAATAATAATGTACCGTATAAATAATTTTATATTATTATGAACTTTTTTTATTAATAATTTGTATCTATGCCATAAATATAATGCCATTATTGTTAATAATGAAATAATAAATAATAATGAGATGATGATAATAATAATAATAATATCATCACAAATGTAATTTTATATTTATGCAATACTCTAACATTAATCTTAGAAAGCGACGCATTTGAAAGTGAATGTCTATGAGGTAAACAGCTGAATAATTTAAGCAGGCGATGCATTAAGTAAGTCACTCAGCCTGTAAACACTGTTGTTTCCTGTGAACTCACAGAGGTTTCACTGTTCTGTTCTGCCATTGATCTGTAAACCCCATATTACCGAACTGATTAAATAAAAAACTATGCATGGGTTCAACGTATAATGGGTTATGTCTTAGGCAGACCCGTCTGATGTCAGAACCTTTAAACACAGATGATGTGCTTGTTCAGCTGTGCCATGACAGCAGTGCTAAATTATGCAGTTATAGGCATAACAAAAGCTAATCATCTCCCTCTTTATCAAGATGAATGGGCTTTCTATTTTGTCATTATTGCCTGTAATTGTGTGTAACGCAATTTTTCTTGTAATAAAAAGTGAGAGACATAAGAGAAGAATGAGAGGTCTTCTCAGTGTTTTATCTGCATCCCTGGAGTCATGGATTACAGCGCTGTGATGTGATGCTCAGGCTCAGGCTGCCTCCGTTTGATCATTAAGTTGCCAGAAGCGTTAAGCAGCACAAAAACAGTGAGGGTCAGGCCTGGCTTCCTTCAGCGACTAATGCATTGCAGTATTCCTGTTTCCCCCTCTTTCTCCATTTCTGGCTCTTTCCCCTCTTCTTTTACGCATTCCCTCTGTTCTCTTCAAGGTGTTGCAAAATGTAGAATTTAAGAATTGGCTCACTTTTGAATTGAATTCAGCATGCCCTAAAGGATGCTGAAGTGAAATTTATGTTGAAGGAAGAGAGGAATAGTTAAAGGAATATGCATTTACTGTATATGGGTCATTGACGAATAAGGTGTAAAAAAATATATATAATGGAGATATAATTAATTTTGAAGTTTTATTAAGTGTTAACAATGAGCTGCTTTTGTCATTTTTTACAAGATGGACAAAATGTGTCATCAAAAAAGTCATTCAGTTTAACCAAAATTTCGGTTTTACCGAATGACGATATTTTCAATCAATGCTAACAGGCTGATATCTAACAAAAGGACAATCAAACATTTTATATTTAGTACAACTTTTTAAAATATTACATTATTTTCCATGTTTTATAGCGGTTGCACCGAATGACCTGATGTTTCGGGACATGCGTATGATCAAGTGAAAACATGAATTTATCAAATAGTTAAGAGAGAGTTAGTTACTTTGCTTCACGACCATGTGGTCCTTTGCAGGTGTCTGAATGATGTCACATCCTGTCACATGATATTGACCGCATGACTTGATCCAAAATGGTCCCTTTATATCGGTTACTCCGAATGACATCAGTGAAATTCATTTTTCCAGACATTCTTTCTCATAACAAAGCAACGACTTCTACACATAATTTTAATACCATTTTGCACTATGTTGATATATGATGTTATAAAATCATGCCAGAATAAAGAATATATACATTTATTACATTTTAAGATATTTTAATCTCAAATGAAATGGCTGTATTGGCCTTTGAACAGTTAAACCGAATGACCTTTTGACACTTCAAAATCAGAATTGTGACTTTATATCTCAAAATTGTGACTTTATATCATGCAATTGCGAGTTTATATCTCAAAATTGTGACTTTATATCATGCATTTGCGAGTTTATATCAGAATTGTGACTTTATATCTCAGAATTGTGACTTTATATCATGCAATTGCGAGTTTATATCTCAAAATTGTGACTTTATATCAAGCATTTGCGAGTTTATATCAGAATTTTGACTTTATATCTCAGAATTGTGACTTTATATCATGCAATTGCGAGTTTATATCTCAGAATTGTGACTTTATATCTCAAAATTGTGACTTTACATCATGCAATTGCGAGTTTATATCTCAAAATTGTGACTTTATATCATGCAATTGCGAGTTTATATCAGAATTGTGACTTTATATCTCAAAATTGTGACTTTACATCATGCAATTGCGAGTTTATATCTCAGAATTGTGACTTTATATCTCAAAATTGTGACTTTATATCATGCATTTGCGAGTTTATATCAGAATTGTGACTTTATATCATGCAATTGCGAGTTTATATCAGAATTGTGACTTTATATCATGCAATTGCGAGTTTATATCTCAGAATTGTGACTTTATATCTCAAAATTGTGACTTTACATCATGCAATTGCGAGTTTATATCTCAAAATTGTGACTTTATATCATGCAATTGCGAGTTTATATCAGAATTGTGACTTTATATCATGCAATTGCGAGTTTATATCTCAGAATTGTGACTTTATATCTCAAAATTGTGACTTTACATCATGCAATTGCGCGTTTATATCTCAAAATTGTGACTTTATATCATGCATTTGCGAGTTTATATCAGAATTGTGACTTTATATCATGCAATTGCGACTTTATATCTCAAAATTGTGACTTTACATCATGCAATTGCGAGTTTATATCTCAAAATTGTGACTTTATATCATGCAATTGCGAGTTTATATCAGAATTGTGACTTTATATCATGCAATTGCGAGTTTATATCTCAGAATTGTGACTTTATATCTCAAAATTGTGACTTTACATCATGCAATTACGCGTTTATATCTCAAAATTGTGACTTTATATCATGCAATTGCGAGTTTATATCTCAAAATTGTGACTTTATATCAAGCATTTGCGAGTTTATATCAGAATTTTGACTTTATATCTCAGAATTGTGACTATATCATGCAATTGCGAGTTTATATCTCAGAATTGTGACTTTATATCTCAAAATTGTGACTTTACATCATGCAATTGCGAGTTTATATCTCAAAATTGTGACTTTATATCATGCAATTGCGAGTTTATATCAGAATTGTGACTTTATATCTCAAAATTGTGACTTTACATCATGCAATTGCGAGTTTATATCTCAGAATTGTGACTTTATATCTCAAAATTGTGACTTTATATCATGCATTTGCGAGTTTATATCAGAATTGTGACTTTATATCATGCAATTGCGAGTTTATATCAGAATTGTGACTTTATATCATGCAATTGCGAGTTTATATCTCAGAATTGTGACTTTATATCTCAAAATTGTGACTTTACATCATGCAATTGCGAGTTTATATCTCAAAATTGTGACTTTATATCATGCAATTGCGAGTTTATATCAGAATTGTGACTTTATATCATGCAATTGCGAGTTTATATCTCAGAATTGTGACTTTATATCTCAAAATTGTGACTTTACATCATGCAATTGCGCGTTTATATCTCAAAATTGTGACTTTATATCATGCATTTGCGAGTTTATATCAGAATTGTGACTTTATATCATGCAATTGCGACTTTATATCTCAAAATTGTGACTTTACATCATGCAATTGCGAGTTTATATCTCAAAATTGTGACTTTATATCATGCAATTGCGAGTTTATATCAGAATTGTGACTTTATATCATGCAATTGCGAGTTTATATCTCAGAATTGTGACTTTATATCTCAAAATTGTGACTTTACATCATGCAATTGCGCGTTTATATCTCAAAATTGTGACTTTATATCATGCATTTGCGAGTTTATATCAGAATTGTGACTTTATATCATGCAATTGCGACTTTATATCTCAAAATTGTGACTTTATATCTCAAAATTGTGACTTTACATCATGCAATTGCGAGTTTATATCTCAAAATTGTGACTTTATATCATGCAATTGCGACTTTATATCTCAAAATTGTGACTTTATATCTCAAAATTGTGACTTTACATCATGCAATTGCGAGTTTATATCAGAATTGTGACTTTATATCATGCAATTGCGAGTTTATATCAGAATTGTGACTTTATCACGCAATTGTGAGATAAAAAGTCACAATTACTGTTTTTATTTTTTTAATTTAGTGGCGAAAACTGGCTTCCATATACATGCGTTGGATGTCATATCTGTTTTTTATTATTATTTAGGCCTTTGGACAAAAAATGTTCCGTCATGTCATTGACCCATATATGTGTGTGTATATATATATATATATATTAGAATACTGCATCCTGTTTTCTGTCTCAGTATCTAATTCAACTTGCATACAATTGCATTCTCAATTCAACCTTGCTTATCTTTCATTTTCTCCTCCACACTCGTGTTTTCTCATCGATCTCTCTTTTCCAGCGCCTTTCTCATGCACGCGCTGCACGCACAATTGTGTGTTTTTCTCATCAGTTTCATCTGCATATCTGTGCTCGGTGTCAGAAAGCAGAGGGCTGGGATGTAACATCCTGGATCAGAAATGTTTTGTGTCAGAGTGTGCCATTTCACGCAGGCTAATGAGACACAAGCTTAAGCCTACTTCTCCCTGATAAACTTGATTCTTGATACATTTTTAATGGCCGCGATTCAGAAGCAGATTTGAAAGCATAGCAAAGTAGAAGCTCTCCACTCGAGTCTGATGTGGATTCCAGCTCGCCCTTATTCTCATCCTTGTTTCTCTGAAGGTCCTGAGGGAATAATGGAGCAGTAGCAGTAACCCCTCAGAGCAGAGTAAAGTGATGTGATCTGTTGACAGTAATCAGCCAGTCAATTGACGGAATCAGACGCGGTGGCACGGAGATAATAGTTTTAATGGAAAGTGAAACACCAGTCCTTCCCAGTCCAGCAGCAGTTTTCTCTAGAGTCCTCGTCTCCCTCTCTCTCTCTCTCTCTCTCTCTCTCTCTCTCTCTCTTGCGCTTTCGTCTGCTCGCCATTTAAAAGCCTTTTCAGACAGCGGGGTGAACACGACTCAACCTTATGTGGTTACGGACTCCAAATGCTCCCACGCCAAGAAGACATATCGGATGATTGTCACATGGCTGAGGCTCTTGTCGTATATATACATCACGTTGCTCTCTGGCCCATTAAACCAAATGAAAAAGCTGTATTTGTTATCTTTGTCGCTGAGTAGTTCATTAATGCTTTATAAGGCCTGCAGCTTTGTTGGCCTTTTTAAGTCTGTACCTGGTTGCTAAGTCATGCAGAGATAACTCCCTTGAATATGAAGAAATCAGAAGCTCATCTTTAATTATTCAATACACTAAATAGGTCACTGGTTCTCATTATAAGTTGCACGCAGACAAACTGGTGCAGACGGAGAAGGAACCTTAGCGAGGATGGAGAGCAAGCGCAAACACAAATTCCTTCACGCATGTGGATTCGTGTCTGTTTCATAACCAGCTCTACCCTTACATAATTTAATGATTACTTGTTTTGAAATCTAAATGTCACCGTCAATATTTATATTGCACTTCAGTATGGTGCACGTTGGTGTCCTGTTGATTTATGTAAAGCTTTAAAAACACAAATGCCATGTTTTTGGTTGCGAGAACTATTGGATCTCTTCTCTTCGAGATGTTGCAAAATGTTAAGAATTGGCTTGCTTTTATTTTTGAATTTGAATTGAATTGGCCCACATGGCCCGTGTTGAATTGATATTTATGTTTAAGTAAGAGAAGAATACAATTAAAGGAATATCATTAGTCAAAACATAATTTTGACTAAATATGCAATATGCATATTTAAATATGCAATATTTTTTCCTTCTACACAGTTAAAATGATTAATAAATCCATTAAAAACAATTTGTTCTGCATTACCTCAGAGGTTCCCTTCTTGAATTTAGGTGTTAAAAAACATAATTTTGATAACATATTACATTTATTTTTAAATTAATTGTGGTAAAAAATAACATAATATGGATCCTTTCCACACATAAACAATCTCAAATAAAATGTATCAATCATTAAAAAACAAACTTTTGGTCCTTTGATCTTAATTTAAGCTACATTTACAACCGTGTTACCCATATTTGCATAGTTATTTAGTTTGTTTTAATCATATAAGTTTTGTTTATTTATTGCTAAAATGTTTTTTAGACATGTCTCAAATATTGATTGGAAAAATGGTTTAAAAAAAATTCTATTAATGTAAATTAATAGAAAACAATTGTCTTGTAATATATAATATTTAAACTGAACTCTTGAGGATGATGATCAACAAAGCAGGACAACTGCCAAAAATAATGTATAATTATAATTAAATGTGTGTGTGTATATGTATATGTGTATATGTATATGTGTATATATATATATATATAATATATATGGGTCATTCTACAGAATTGGTGCAAACTGCTGTCCCACAACCAAAAACACATTTAAAAAGCATTTAAGTATTCAAATTTACTAAGATCTTCCTATTATCTATTGAATCCCACAATAATATTTAAAATATCAGTAAGATTTATATATATTAAATAATCATTTATTGGGTATTTTCAATTGGGAGGCGTCTGTCCCGAACCCTGACCCCTAAATTTCATCTTGTGAAAATGTTCATTTTTGCAATTTTTTCCATTGCTGTTTTTAAAAATATATTTTTGATTTTTTTTTTTTTTTTAAGTGAAGTTAAAAAAATATATATTTATTTTATATTTCTATTTTTAAATCATGGAACTTTATGTAAAAAAAAAAAAAGTGCCCCGCATGTTAATGTCACTACCGAAACAGTGTGTGTTTGAGTCTGATTTTAACACACTTCTACATTTCTGATCAGGAAATATTCCTGTGTTCCTCCTCTCACAGCCTCTCTTTCACAGCAGATAGATCATCATTCTGAGTTAAATGTGTTCAGAAGTCTGAAAATCTGTGTGCAACTTTAGGGAACATCACTAACAAACACCTTTTTCTAGAATTAAGCAAACTTTGTTGAGTGTTATTCCATAAAATGTAGTTTTTATGTGTGTTCAACTGTTCAGAACTGTGCTAGATAACCATGTGCTGATTATTATCTTTGAGCGGCTCAAAAGTGTCTAAAAATGTCACTACCGTAATTTCACCACGTTTCGGTAATGACATCATTGTTTTTATAGTGACAAAAGTGAACACATAATCATTTGTTTGGGGGAAATAAACTAAATTTTAGTACAGTTATGCAAATCATTAGTAATTTAATGTTTTAGTATGAGAGTTCAATTGTGTCATGTGATGTGGTCACTACCAACACATTACTGTCACTACCGAACATGTGCAGTCACGACCGAAACATGGAATGTTTTGTCAAAAATAAAGTATATATTGATTTATCATTTAAGATGTTATTATAGTGTTTGATTCAATGTTTATTCAAAGTAATGAATCCTTCACTTTGAAATCAGTTTGATAAACTTTATGACTTTTACAAAGAAAGATTGGATTCAAAATGCAACAAATCTCATAAATTACACTTAAAAATGTTTTACACTTGTTAAAATTGTAATTGTTATTGATTTACCTGTGAAAACTTTTTTTTTTTTTTTTTTTTTTAAATAGCAAACACTATATTTTATGAGGTAAATGTAAACAAAATCTTAAAAGGTCAATGTAACCCTTCTTATTAAATTATTTATTATTGTGTTTTGGTAGTGACAAATTTGGGGAGATGAAAAATATTCCAAAACTTTCTATTTTCAGAATATGAGAATGAACTGTACAGTTACTAGAAATGTGTACCTTGGATATTATACAATTTGCATACATACAAAATTTGTGGAAAAAGACTTTTTTCCAAGTCTGTCTTTTAACCAATTCTGTAGAATGGCATATAAATGTATAATAAATTTAAAATATTTTATTAAAATATTATTATATTTATGTAAAATGTCTAAATAATAATAAAATATTATTACATTTATATTTTAATAATTAAAAAAAACTTTTAGGCCCTGTTTTGTTCTGTATTGGTTTTAAAGTCCCTTAAAGCTTAGTTGCAGAAGGAATACAGTCTTTATCCAGAGCTCATTTCCTGCTGCTGTTCCTCATTTGTATGGAGATGCACTCAGATGTTCAGTTTGTTTTAACGCACATGTGTTTGGGATCCTCCAGATGGCTACACTACAGACGACATCGAGTTTTACTGGCGAGGGGGAAATGGAGCCGTTACCGGGGTGGAGAGGATAGAACTGCCTCAGTTCTCCATCGTGGACTACAAACTCATCTCGAAGAACGTGGTTTTCTCCACAGGTTGAATTTATTCTGTTTTTTCTGTGTGTGTGGTACAGTTGGGACCATGAGTCAGATCTGTTCAAAAGTAATGTTTGATCTACTGTAGGGGTGGGTGATATGACCAGAAATATTATATCACAGCATGAGCAGTTTTATTATGACAATGGTACAAAAAGACAGTTCGTTTGATTGCAGATTACATATTTACAAATAAAAGGTATTTATTTTTTTATTTGAACCTTGAAGGACACAAACCAAAAGATATGATTATTCAAGACTCGAGTAACAAACAAAAGCAAAACTAATATTATAAAATGAATAGTTCTCACCCTGAATTCTTTCAATTTTTTATGAACTACATGCAGCAGTCATTACACACACATCTGTGAGCACACAGAAGCCCTGGCCTGGTATGATCCCTGCAGTTTAACCACCAAATTATTACAAACTGAAATGCTGTGCTGCAGATGTTATTGCATGCTGCATATATATAGTTACAGTGTCCTTTCGCTAAACCTTGAAGCGATGTACGCGATGAGTAAGCATGTGAGTAAGTGCACATAATTTGTGTTTTTCTCCAGTCTTATTATCATCACTGGTCTGCCTTTCAGGAACAGATAAAGTCACGCAGTCTGGCTGTCTGACTCTACCCACACTCTCAGACACGGCGCTTATTATTCTGACCTGTTCTGCCACCTAATATATATTTGTGGCCTGTTTGTTTACTAGAGATGGACCAATGCATTGATTTATCAAATTACTCCGCAATCTGCAATAAGCAAGAACAAGGCTGATGTTAAAAACAGTTTATTTATAATCAATTAGGTACACCAACATTAAGAAGTTTGGGGTCAGATTTTTTTTCTTTCTTTTATTCAGCAAGGACGCATTAAATCAATCAAAAGTAATAATGCTCAAATTTTATTGACCGATGGCGGCCATGTTTTTCGACATGCGCTAATGTCCTCATAGATCATCATGGCTCCTTGGACCAAGACACTGCATGCCAATTTTCACGTCAATCGGACTAACGGTTGCGTAGTTATAGCTATTTTCATGTATTTTTTTTGTGTTATAGCGCCACCAAGTGTCCAATCACTGCAGGGTTTTTTCTGTGACCAAAGATTGAGCCCATTCATATGTGTACCAAATTTGATGAAAATATCTGATTCCATTTAAGAGTTATAATCATTTTAGTAAAAGTGTTGGCGCCCCTTAGCGACCGTGAATTTAATTTTTTTTTTGATAATTATTGATACTCAGACTGCATAGAATATTTCTGCACTGGTTTGGTTCCGATCAGGATTAGTTCGCAAAAGTAGGTTTCGGACAAATTTCAAATCAATCAAAAGTGACAGTAAAACATTTATTTTGTTACAAAAGATATTGATGAAGATAAGAGATCAAGAATAAAAACAGACACCAAACAATACCTTCACGATTCGATACATATCACAATACTGAACTCACTTCATGACATTATTGCGACACTTCAAGACCTATGACAAAAGGATAACAAAAATTAACTGTTGATTAAAATGCTAAATTTGGTATTATATTGGGGGTGGAAATGAATAAGCTTGGACTTGGTGCTGGTAACTCAATGCACAGGATAATGTTGATACCAGAATAAAAAATATTCATGATTCTGAAGCTGAAAATACAGAAAAATATATATTTAAAATAATGTAGGCCACTATTAACTGGTAACATAAGACATTTGGCATTATCAGGACCCACAAATATCTCCCCATTGCATTATTATGCATTATATTCAACATTATGTTCAATGTAGAACTGACACTAAAACTTTGTAAACTTAAACAGTAATTTTCATTTTGGGTGAACTGTACACAATACATATTGTTGCATTTTTGTATTGCAATATATTGTGACAAGATATATATTTATATATCTAGTAGTGTACGATTATTGCAATTTCCAAAATGGGGCATCTCTAGATTTTACTGTAGAGCACGAATGAAACTGTCCTTCTCTCTCTTCTTTTGGACCAGGTTCGTATCCACGCCTGTCTCTGAGTTTCAAACTCAAGAGGAACATTGGTTACTTCATCCTGCAGACCTACATGCCCTCAATCCTAATCACCATCCTGTCCTGGGTATCCTTCTGGATCAACTACGATGCTTCCGCTGCCCGTGTGGCTTTAGGTGGGACAGCTGATCAAGTGATGTGTGTTGACTAACTGCATACCCTCTATATGCGAGTTGAGTTTGCTGACCTCTCTGTACTGTATCTTTATTGTGTATGCTCAGGGATCAGCTTGGATTTCTGGTACTTGTTTTACAGTCTCTTTTCTGTTCGCCTCTCATTGCAGTTGAGTAATACATCAGTGACTGATTTTGCCAAGACATGTTTCTGTATCAACATCCTTGTTGGTCCTGGAACAACATTGGTGTAGTTTTGACACTCTGGTTCCTGCAACAAAAAAAAAAAACAATAGGATTTTTTTCTTTGGCTTTTGGATTATTGCAGAAAATAAGCTCACGTTTATGATTCTTACACATTTTCTTCACCATAATAATTTTCACTAATGAACATTTTGAATTTTTAAGACAGAAGTAGAAAGCTAAACATTAAGTCTCATGACTTTCAGACAACTCTTTCAGACTTTATTTAAAAACACTTTCCGTGAAAGTTTAAGGTGTGATGGTTTGTAAGTGTGTGATTATTGTAAACATAATGAGGCTTTATTTCAGGCATTTAACCAACAACACATTAAAAATCCCATTGACTTCTGGATGATGGAATCAGAAGTGCTTAAATGCAAACTCGTTTCCGGCTTTTAGGAGTCATGCTTGCAGCGCTCCATTAACAAATCAGATTTGAGCTTCCATTTATAGTCGGATGTGGGATATTCCTATTTGACATCTCAGATTTCCGGAGGCGTTCCATTTTCTCACCACTCGAAAGATGACGTACTGCGAAACAAGAAATCAGCACTACAGTTAGCTTTGCAGGTGTTCAGTCTCCTACCAACCAAATTGCAGAGAATAAGTGATGATACGCATTTATTTTGCAGGTGTGAGATTTTCAACAGATTTTTTTTTTGGTCTCTGTAAACGCTTGCAAAATAGATTATGTCTTGTAATGTTGGAGCTTTGACTCACTGATTCCTTGAGTTTGCTGAAACATGATTCCTTTGTACATACTCCAGAGTGTCGTCATATTTGTGTGACGTCAGTCAGAAGTCCAAATGTCTTGCTTAAATGCAAATCCAAAATGTCTTGCTTAGCTGGATCTTTGATAAGGTTTGGGCTCTATAGACGTTTCCAAGTTCTCGCACCAGTAAACACACCATCAGAGAAGAGTAGAGCTGTCGCTGCAAGAGGGAGGGGAAGTTATTAAATCATTCATAATAAATACTGCAACATCCATGCAAAAATAAGAATTGTCAATTTTGATTTCATGGTGACTTTGAAGCAAATAATGGCGCAGAAATTAGTTAATGTCTGTGAAGTTTGTTCTTAAACCACCTAACACAAATCAGCACTGATTATTTCAACAGTGTTCATGTTGTCAAAAGCCATCAGACGTGTCTGTTTGGAGCACATCTCTCCTGGAACAACATTCTTGCCTACATGATAAACTGTAGACGAAGGCCTGATGCGCAGGGCACAGTAAATTCAAAACTTGTACAGGATTTCCGGGAGCCTAGTGTGTTGAAATGGTTCGCCAAGAAACAAAACAGTCCTCACAAAGCCTGTGTGTATTTCAATTACCTAAATTGCTTGTGAGCACTGTTTTGTTTCTTGGCGAACCATTTCAACACACTAGGCTCCCGGAAATCCTGTACAAGTTTTGAATTTACTGTGCCCTGCGCATCAGGCCTTCTTCTGCAGTTTATCATGTAGGCAAGAATGTTGTTCCAGGATCGACAAAAGATGCTGACAGTGGAGTGCGGTGCTGTTTTAAAATGAGGAGGCCGGTGAATGTGGCCCAAATCTGATTTTTTTGCCCACATGTGACTCATGATGGTGTGAACAGTACAAACCACATCGAATCTGATCTTTTCAGTTCCGATTTGTGCCAGTTCCATATGTGGTACTAAATCCGATACAGGTCAGATGTTTTGTAATGCGACCACAGTGTGAACAGTTAAATCGGAATTCGTGCGATTTTTACGTCAACATTTGTCATGATTCTGCACTCATGGGAGTCGATTCAAAGATTTTACATACCCAACGTTATCAAGACAGTTGCGAAACACAGTCAGTATAATGACAGTGATGTGTCAGAACTCGACAGCTCTATAATACAAGCAAAACATGAGGGCTCATTTCATAAAAGTTTCAAAACTCTGCTCTCTTTTATCACATCATTGTCTTTATTTTTCATATTGCCTGCACATAAATCCGCTGGCTTCCGTGGCACATCACACTATAAATAAATGCGTAATAGCTTACTTCAGTGCCCTCCATATTTACTTCTCCGTAATTACTCTGTGTGTTGCCAAGTCTGCGATTTTCCCGCAGAATTGGGTTACTTTTTCACTTTTGCCACAGGTTGTTTTGCAACCTCATGGGTTGAAGTGACCGCACTAATGTGTTATTTAACCCCCAGGATGCAATTTTTACCGGGATACCCCACATAACGTGATTGGGCTAGTTTTGAGAAGCAGTTGAGTGGATTTTATGGTAAAAACCTGGCAACCCTGCTTGTATTGTTCTTTTGCGCATGCAGTTCAGAACCATGATCTGTTCACACTGGAAATCTGATATTGGCCACATTTATAACAACAATGTGAACAGCTATACAAAAAAAATCAGATCTGAGCAAAAATTGAGCATTAAGGCTCGCAGTGTGAACTCGACAACGTGCACGAAAAAAAAAGGGGGATTTATCGCACAAACCAATTGATATATCCAATCATATCGCAATGGAGGCATTGCCTCCTCTCACGTGACTTTCCCCCATTCATTCTCAATTACCCCCCATCAAACTCGCCGCACACACTTTAGGGGGTCTGTTATAACTCAATGGGCTCAGAGGAGGCAAGCCTCCCTCTGTAACTTCACCTGCTGGTGTCGCTGTTGGACAATGTTACTTTATAAAAACAAGTGACTTATGTCATATTGCGTTGTTTTGTTTTTGTAATATTGATTTTCACATCCAGTTTTTTTGAGGAGGCACTGCCTCCCTTGCCTCCTCGGAGGAAACGCCCCTGGATACAGAAACATGTCTTGGCAAAATCAAGGTGACCTTAACACATCAAGAGAATTGCTCAGAGGTTGTTCTTTCATTGCTCAAGAGACCTAGACCTACGTTGGTCCTGAAGAATCAATGTTTCTCCCAATATTTGTTGAGAAGACTATAGAAAAAAATGTCTTTGAAAGACTTTGGTATTGTGGCACATCTGAGTACAGTTTGAGACATTATCTCTTCTGTGAAGCTCTACAGCAGTGTTTCCCAACTAGGGCATTTCATATATACCATCAATCAATAAAAATCGATTTCTTTTTCACGGCTTGTTGCACTTAAATACACAAAAATATTGTCAGAATGTCCATCTTGCCAAGTATTCATATAAACACAATCCTAAGTGAACGTAAACAGTTGAGAAAGAAAACGCACGTGTAACATTATATTGGATCCGTGCGTCAGCTCTTAAAGTGACAGCAGCCTAATAAACCTGCTGCTGTCCATGTTTTAAATGTTAATTAAACAACAAAAGACAAAGAGAAATCACTCACTGCTCTAGACTGAATAACGTTTGTTATCTGTATTTTTACAGTGAACGCTATCTAAGGTTATTTTACATTTAATTAAGTTTTGTAACATTTCTTACCTGAATAGCCCTACTACTGTTAGACCTACCTGAAAAACTTAAATCAATTTATTTCATTTGTATCTTTGTTCTATTGTATTTATTTGTGCTATCTTTAGTAATTTGTTAGTTTGTAACAAATGCTTAGTTGTACTTATTTTATTCCTGACTGTTTTGCTTACTTTTTTTATTCAATTCAAAGTTTGAAATCAAGCTGTCTTGTGCGATTGCAACAAAATTACCCCATTGTAAAAACACAAATACATTGAGACACAAATACAAAATTATTGATTGACTACACTTTCAATGGATGGACAAAAAATTATCCAATAACGATACTTTTCAAGGTATCGTATCGAAGTTATAAATTCAAGTATAGTGAAAACACTAGTGACTGAAAAAAGGTTGGGAAACACTGCTTTATAGGAGACACTTGAGACTACTAGGGTCTTTTTTGATCTCCATGTTCTCTCATTACTGTCTAGAAGAAACTAGTGAGATGTTGCGGTTGTGCTTTCCTTCAGTACCTGCCCGTGCTCCAAAAGAGGAAGCTCAAATTGCAAATGAAATTGTATGATGCTTGGACTCAAGTGGGTCTTAAATCTGCCTCACTCCAATGAAGATGCTGCGCTGCCAGAGCTCCCCTCCCTCCTGCTCCAAACTCTATTAGGAGCGCTCTGTAGCCTCTCCTGATCTGCGCTGATGTATTACTGCTGATTAAGCTGACAAACTTTCCTCCGGTCGGTCTTTACTGACGTGTTTTATGTCCAGGGCCATGTTCCTGCCATTATGACAAAATGGCTTCTCCTGACATTGATACTGGGGGGGGAGACGGCGAGAATAGATCACTGATGATAGAAAGGCTGGGCCTTTTGTGTTTGGGTGAACTTGTCAGAATTAATCGGTCTGCAGTGAGGGGCATGTGACAAGGAAACACATGTCTCAACCCTGCTGTATTGTTTAAACAGAAATACAGCTTCTCTATTACAGACTTGACAGCTCCCTCTCTCTCTCTCTACGTGGCTTCGAAATGAATTGCTTGAGATTTCTTCAGTGAACATGTTTTCTAAAGCTTAATGTGTGTGAAACAGAGATGATGCTGAACAAATTAAACATTTGGGAATATGGGGGAAATGCTGATGAATTGTTTTTGACTAATTTGGCACATGGTTAGAGGTGAGCTTAGAGGCAAAAATCCATCATATAACTAGATTTTGACATTTTCAAGAAAATGTTCTTGGTGCTTGCCTTTGCAAAAGTCGCCATCGCGATATAGGAGTCTATGTGTTTTTTAGCATTGCTGTGCTGTGTTCTGGGTGTTTGGTAAGCTGTTTTAACTGGTTGCTAGGCAGTTTCTTGCTTGCTCAAGTCAAAAGAGCCCACTCTCAAGTCTCTCTAGAGACCCTACTGTTCAACGGTTCTGGGACTGTAAGATTTTTTTGGCAACACTTTAGTTTAGGGTCCAATTCTCACTATTAACTAGTTGCTTATTAGCATGTATATTAATAGGATATTGGCTGATACTTACAAAGCAGATATTAATGCCTTATTCTGCATGACTATTTTCTACATCCCATAATCCTACCCAATACCTAAACTTAACAACTATTAATGAGCAGTAAATAAGAGTTTATTGAGGCAAAAGTCATAGTTAATAGTGAGAAATGGACCCTAAACTAAACAATCATTTTATTCAGCAAGGATGCATTTAATTAACAGTAAAGTATTTATAATGTTACAAAAAAAATATAGATTTTCATTCAATGCTGTTCATTTTAACTAGGGATGCACCGATATGAAAATTTTGGCCGATACCGATAACCGATAATTCTTTATATATGAAAGCCAATAACCGATATATTGGCTGATAAATGTAAATTAAAATTTTTATAAAAATATTTGAGAGCCTGATTACAAAAACAAAAGTCTCACCATTAAAATCCATGTCCCAAACACACAATTATTATGTTCTCATTATAATATTATGTAGTCTATATGACATACTGTACATGTTGCACTTAACTGTATTTTCATTTTTGATACAGTGATTTCAATCATATTTCAAGCAATCTTGATGAACGGTGTGCATCTGAAGTGTCTAAGTTGATGGAAATAATCCATTATTTATCGGCTTTAATACATCGGCCAAATTTTCTTATCAGGCTGACTGATATGGTGGCCAATATGTCATGCATGACTAATTTTAACTTTCTATTCTTCAAAGAATCTACCAGGCGAATATTTTAAGTCGCATGTTTTGAGGAATCACTAATGTAGCAAAATATTTGCAAGGCGAGTTGCGTGCCGAAATTGAAACAAGATTGAACAAACCCCTAATCTCCAGTATTAATCTTTGTCATGTAACGTTCGTGCTACCTGAAATCATCCTTTGTTGAAATCCATAACCCTGTGTAGGATATGAATAGTGCCACTAAACACATCTCTAGGCCCTGTTTCCACCAGGTATTAAGATGCGTTTTGGTCGATCGGATCACAAGTAGACGAGGGAAACACATTCCCGTTTACACCTGGTGTTTTAATCCATCCACTTTCAACCACTTCTGTCCTGATTTCTTCGAGGGGAGGGTCTATGGGCAGGTAAATGTATGGGTTTTTTCAGATCTTTCAATCTAATGGATGAAATAAGCTTGAACGTGACCGGAGACAACGGAAAAACACTCAAAGAGCATCAGCTTTCATTTCTGCTCTGACAGCCACAAGACCAGCCGAACGCAGTGAGTGTGTGTGTTAGAAATCAGGAATGGTGAGAGAACATTGTGCTTGGTACATTTTTCATCTTCAAACCAAACTTGGGTCTTCAGCTGACAAAGTTTGAATCCCATATGACTATTAGGCAGTCTTTTGTGGCTGTTCTAAAGCATTTGATCTAGGGCTGCACGATTTATCGCGATAAGGCAAAGGCTGCGATTATTTAATGCATGGCTTGTCAGAGCTGTACGGCTCTGTGATCAGTAGTAAATGCTTCTCCATCTGAAAGCCAGAGGGTGCTCTTACATTTACATTTATGCATTTGGCAGACGCTTTTATCCAAAGCGACTTACATTGCAGTATAATATACATTTGTATCTGAGTATGTGCAATCCCTGGGATCGAACCCATGACCTTGGCATTGCTAGTGCCATGCTCTAACTACTGAGCTACAGGAAAGTACATTCACATGTACATTATAAGCGACTCTTAGCATTTGGAGCCATACTTCATTGACAAACCGTGCATAAAAACAATCGCAGCCTTTGCGATTTCATAATCGCACTAAGAATCGCGTTTAAGCGATAATCGCATTCAAGTTCAATGTTATTTTTCGTATCGTGCAGCCCTAATTTGATCACATGAGCGTCTCCACTACGAAAGCAATCTGTCGAATGTATTTTCGACTACCTCTGGATGCTCAAAACGTTTTAGACCCCGTTTACACCCGTGTTTAGCGTCGTCCACTCGTGATCCGATCAACCAAAACGCTTCTTGATACCAGGTGTAAACCCGGCCTAGGTATCTCTCAACGCCTCTCTCTGGAAGTGCTACAGCTTGCAGCACATCATTTCTGTTTGCATTTGCATTAGCACATTGTGTTCAAGTTTATTGTTGTCAAAGTTTTCATAATGGTTTCAAGCTTGAAGATGACACATGAATAACCTCTGTAATTGCTTAGTTGGCAGCTCCTACTCAGCACTTGCTGGATAATTACGTCTCAGAGTTTTCTTGTTATATAAAGCTGCAATTGACTTGAGCTTCACAGTACTGTGCTTAATTATCCTTGAACACTTTTCTTTGAACTCCAGGTATCACCACCGTGCTGACCATGACCACCATTAATACTCACTTGCGAGAGACCCTTCCCAAGATTCCCTATGTGAAAGCCATAGACATGTACCTGATGGGCTGCTTTGTCTTTGTGTTCCTGGCGCTGCTGGAGTACGCCTTCGTCAATTATATCTTCTTCGGGAGAGGCCCTCAGCGGCAGAAGAAGGCGGCGGAAAAAGCCGCCACGGCCAACAATGAGAAACTCAGGCCCGACCCCAACAAGGTACTGCCGAGCTGACCGCGCACACACACGCCGTGCATCATTAGGGTTTGTTGACAAAGGCCTCTGGTCAGTAGGTGGTCAGTTCTCTGAGGTAATATGTTGTCCTTTCAGGGTCAGTGGTCTTTGGAGATGTATAGCTGTATTATTTTTTTCCACTGGCATAAGCTTGTTCACCAACCACAAGCTAATGGGCTTTTACCCTCAGAAACATGTGATGAAATATCCGGGAGATCGGCGCAGACTTTTGTTAGCTGTAAACAACAGACTCGAGCTCGTGGCTGGCGGAGCCTCTAGGGCTTTCCTTCTAATCTCATTGAAAGAGTTGTGTCTCTCTCTCCTGAGTGCGGCCGACCTCTGTAACAGTGCTGATTTTGTATGCTTGCAGTGGTTGGTGGGAAGTGTAGTTCAGAGAGACGATGCTCTCTATGCCAGAATGAAACAGAGGGAAATTGACGGGTATGACTCGATGTGGGATCCGATCTTTGCGGAGGATGCAGCATTAGGACTAGGCGATCAAAGACTTAAGGTACTGAATATTTGACCTGAAGTCAAAAAAAATGCAATGGCTCTGCATCGATAACCAAGCAGAAGTAAACACACCCAAGCTCTTTCTGTTTGATTATTCTTATTATTTCTTTGGATGACTTTCTGTTATTCCTTTAGAGTAATGATGGTAAGCCCATCATCATTTCCACCATTACCCTTTTTTCAGTTACTGTTTGCACCCGAGCCTTCTTTTTCCCAGACGCCCATTCCTGTTTGATCGGCGAGCGTAGCATTTCGAGCGGCGTACGCTTGTTAACCTAAAACCTTAATATATATATATATTCTCATTTTATGAGAATAGGAAAGATGTAACGATAACAACAACAACACCACACAGGAACGCTTTCATTGCCCCGGCCTTTCCTTACCTCCATCTCTGCAACCTGTTGATCTAGACTTTTGCCTTCATGTTTTTATTTGCATTTTATTTATACGCAGACAGAATTTTAACCATGCTATGGTTGAAATTCGGAAATAACTCTGGATGTTATTGCCTGAAAAGCTTTACGCTATGAGTGCAGTGTAACTACTCAAAACTATGGTTGTACTGCATTCATCCTCGTTTTAAAGGGACAGTCCACTTCTTTTCAACATCTAGTTCATGATATCCATCATTGTACATCATTCCAACTTATGGAAAAGCAGCATTAGCCTGCGGTCTGTGATTTAAAAGAAAGACGGCTTCCAGTAACTTCAAGAGAGTTTCAAAACTCTGTCTTACCCACAGATCTCAGAACAATGCTGGTTTTGCACATAATTGCAGCGTTGACTTATGAAGGGCTCAGACTTCGTGTTTAGACCTGACGCTACGATGTTTCTTCTCTCCGCAGATGACCGCCGATGATATCCGGCTGACCACGGTGGAAATGAAGAACGAAATGGGGCCGTCCGATCTGTCCAGGGGTCTGGGTGACCCACGCAACACCATGCTAGCTTACGACAGCTCCACCCTGCAGTACCGCCGGGCGGCCATGGCACGGCAAAACTACGGCCACAGCGCCCTGGAGCGCCACGCCACCCAGAAGAAGAGCAGGCTCAGGAGACGGGCTTCCCAGCTCAAGGTCAACATCCCAGACCTGTCCGATGTCAACTCCATCGACAAGTGGTCGAGAATGATCTTCCCCACCGTGTTTTCCTTCTTCAACGTAGTTTACTGGCTTTACTACGTGCATTAAAAAGATCCGGCGAGCGAAACGGACCAAAAAAGAAAACAAAGAAGAGTAAAAAAAGAGAATAAAACAATACACCTTTTGCTGATTTATTTCAAATATATAGTGGAAAGACTAAGGAAAGACAGTCAAAGTAAAAAAAAAAAAAAATCAGGATGGACTCTCTTTCGATTTTTTTGGACATAAACATTGAGGAAACGCATCGGCGGCGTAACTGGAGAAAAAACATGCAGTACAGGGCTTGTTCCAGAGTTTCGATATACCACTTATATTTGTCATATGTAGATTACTCTGTGGATCAAATATTTATGCTTGTCTTTGCATATATTTTAGGGATTTGTTTTTTGGTTAGTATATGTTTACTTCGTAGCCAACTGCATCCAAGAAAGCTTTACAAACGGAGTCGGTCTTGAAAGTCTATTTTCCTATAGTTAAGCTGTATATCAGATATCTTTTAAAAGCATGCTTTGGTTTGTTTTCTTTATCTCTTGCAGAGAGCTGGAGCACAATGCATTTTCATTTGACACTTTAAAGGTTCTTCTGTTCTTTCAAATGAGTTTGCAGGATGCAATGCAAAGACGCTGTCAGGAAGCCATACAGGGTATTTTCAAAAACAGGTCCTTTTACTATTGTGTTTTTTTTTTCTTCTTCTTCTTCTTCTTCTTCTTGTTTTTGATGTTGGGCCAACAAGGAAACTCAGCCCTATTAAAACGAAGGTTTTATCTGATGCAGGGGAAATACGTACAGGCTGGGCCACGACGAAGGACATGTGTGAACCTGTGGAAAGGACGGACTGACATGGACCATTACCCTGGTGGTTGGATTCACTGTCCACTCCGGCTGTGTCAACAGTACCATGGCCGTGTAAATGCTAAACAGTCCTCATCTCTACACTGTATAAACTTTGTGTGGTGAGCCGCTGGGGAGGGGGAACGGCTGTTTGACATCTCTCAAGTGTTTTCCGATACATAGGTGTATCGGATGGAGGCGAAGAAAGACGCAATATATCTGTAAACCATTAACACTATCGATAGATATAAGTTGAAAACTAGTAGCTGATATTACATCATGGTAAAAAAAAAGAAACTTTCTGATTCAATAGTTATAATATCAGATGTTAATGTTATGGTTCATTATTTAAACGTATTTTTTGGTGTATTAGATTTCTTAATGTTGAAGACTTTGGTTGAAGAAAAAAATCTTGCTGCTTAAAAATTGGGCAAAAAGGATCTGAATCTTTTTCAAAGGCCTCAAAGTGTGTACCAGTTGACTTTAATCAAGAAACCGATCATATTGCTACTCTGAAATTTACGGTAACTATCACTTCAGTTCACTAACAATATGTAAAGGATCTGGATCATACAATCAAGGCATCTGTCAGGCAATTTTGTATAAAATCCTGTAAATTATAATGATATTTCATAATGACCTGTAAATATATATATTGTGTAATGATTGTCAACAATAATGAAAATGTATCTAAATTAAATTATTAAAGCTTAATGAAGCTTATATCTCTTAAACCATTATCTTACAGAATTTTCCTTATAGTTTTACGGCAACGTTCGTCAGAAAGTCTTCAGTTGGAATTACTAGTTTACCAGTGTTGCCCTTATGAAAAATAACCATGGTTTTAAAACCAAAAAAGCATGTTTTTTTGTAGTTATTTCGCGGTAACCACAAATTAACCATGGTTTTGCTACATTTACTATGATAAAACCATGGTTAATTTTTGGAAGGGTTGGCGTTAACGCATTACAAGTAACGTGAGTTACGTAATCGGATTACTTTTTCAGGTAACAAGTAATGCATTATTTTTGAATTCACAACAAAATATCTGAGTTACTTTTTCAAAAACATAATGAAAGTCACTTTGTTTTCCCATTTATTGACTGACAGCTCTTCTGTCCCCATGTTGAGAGAATCGTGAGTAAGCGCAGAGGAGTTATGAGCATCTCACTTGCACAAAAGCAGATTCAGTATTCCTCAAAATGAATAAAATCAGTGCCAATGTCTTGGCTGCTGACCATCAATGATGCAATTCAACCATACTAAGCAAAAATGACTAGTTAAACATCACATTTCATTTTTAGTTTCAATTGCTGAAATAAGCGTTGAACTTTCTTGCACAGCTGAAAGGTTTGTTTGAGCTGCGCCCTCTACTGTACAAGTGTGAATTTCCTTTTGCATTTTCACTTTTGGTGTGGAAATGCCTTTACATTTGCCAAAAATACCTTTTTTTTTTTTTTTTTTGTTAATAAAAAACAAACAAGCAAGCCCAGCCCAGGTGAGAAAAAGTAACTCAGATGTAACCTAACTCATTACTTCCCATAAAAAAGTAACTTAACACAATAAGTTACTTTTTTAGGGAGTAATGCAATATTGTAATGCATTACTTTTAAAAGTAACTATCCTCAAAATTGCTAGTATACTGCTAACCAGTTTACTAAAACTGCACACTATATATTGTATACTGCCTACTATTTTTCAAAATTATTATGTAAAACAGATGACGGGATACAACTATAAACATATCAACACACAGTAGTATGCTTCATTGTTGTCACTTGACCTCTTCATATTGCACATTGAGTGGTTTCTAGATATCATTATTTAGCATTTTTAAATTGAATTATAAATAATTAATGACTAAATAAGTCTTTCCTTGACGAAATGTTAAAATCACACTTGTAATTATTTCTGGTCACACTAAATATGTAATTATATTTTATTTGTCACACTAAAATGGAAAGTCAAGTTGAGTTATTTGCATTATTCTGTTTTGTATTACGCATTTTGGCGGATGTATGAGTATGCTATGCCAATTGCACACAGTATGCATGCTATACACTTCAGAAATAGTATGATAGTGTACTATACTGAACATATCCACCGCCTCATTAGATTAAGCATAAGAACAATATTGAATTTGTTCTCAGTCATGTTGTGATTTTAATCCCATTGTAGGCCAGTTGGGACGTGTACATGATTATGTTGCTCCCCGTTCATTATCTCTGGTTTGTTTGAAATATGGATTCTGCTAACACAGCACAGGACTAATATCTTTATGGATCCCTAGAAAATGATGAGCACTTTAATAACTTTGGAAGATTTTCAATAGCCCTTCAATGTGTGTTGATGTATTACGTTTAAATTACCATAAATCCATGTGAGCTCCATACAAAGGAGAGGAGAAGATTAAGATGTGTTATTGTCGCCAGGTGATTGAGAGACTAGGGGTGTGTGTGCGCGCTTCAGGAGTGAGTGGAGTGGGGTGTTGTGCTCACTTTATGACTGACTGGGTGCCAGAATGCATAATGGACGAAAACACTCCTCTGATAGACAGAGAGGAGGAAAAATGCAGTTCTCATGGGCGATGGAGGCTGCCACAGGGGACATTAAGGCAGAAAGGCATGAACGTTTCAGTACACTATGGACTCTGTGTAAAAGAATGGCCCTGTAGGCCAAAGGAGCCGCTAAATGAAGGCTAGGCGGAAATAGAGATCAGAAATGAGGATTTTTCACCTCAACAGAACCCTTACTGACTCACAAACATGCATGAATTTTTAAAATTGTGATTTCCAGGCCTGGAAAAACTAAAAAGTCAAGGGAATGTCTATAGTGAATACAAATTTTGTAGCTTAGGCCTAAATTTTTTATTTTTTGTGAATACAAAATGATTTTTATTATCCAGTAATCATGAACAACTAGAAATGCCAAGGGGGAAAAATCATGAGAATTCATTGATTCAAGAGAAGCTTCACCCCTGAATTACCTGTTTGTGAAGGGCATAGCTGTTTGTGTTTTATTATTAATTTATTCTTACAGTGGCAAAAATTCAGTTCTGTCATGTGTTTGGCATATAACAATGTTAAACGGGACCTATTATGCTCCTTTTCAGAAGATGTAATATAAGTCTCTGGTGTCCCCAGAATGTGTCTGTGAAGTTTCAGCTCAAAATACCCCACAGATCATTTATTATAGCTTGTCAAATTTGCCCCTATTTGGGTGTGAGCAAAAACACTCCGTTTTTGTGTGTGTCCCTTTAAATGCAAATGAGCTGCTGCTCCCGCCCCCTTTCCAGAAGAGGGCGGAGCTTTAACAGCTCAACAACAACAAAGCTGGAGAATCTCACGCAGACAAAATGAGGAAAGTGTTCAGCCTTACATTGTTCAAATCGGAGTCGACACTGAAGTACACTGAAAAAATTGGTGTAGGATTTACTTTGAAACTTTACTCAGAAATTTCTACTAAATTTAAAAACTAATTACAAAGAGGTTGCAGGTAACACATTGAATTACACATGACATTTTGAAGTAGAAAGACTGAAAAAGTATTACAATAATCTTTGTTTTATTTACGCCTAACAGAAAATCCATTTTTTTAAAGTGTATTTCCGTATTCAGTCATCCATGATTTAACTCCTGAGGCCTAAATTCCTCTCTGTTTTAATAGCCCTGAAGCTAACTACGTTGAAGAACTCCACCTGCATAAAGCCACACAGCCATACTCAATGTCAAGTGTAGTTGCCATGGAGATCTGTCTGCCAGTAAGTGAGAGAACAAGTTGGCTGTCTTAAAGACAGGGTTGCACGTTCACCCCTGGAGTTGGCAGTCAGTGTGACGGGAGCTGCGGTAATTAAATAGTAAAAGTCTGCACACGGGCCAGCGAGAGGAAGACTGTCACGTCTGGGGTTGCACTGAACCGCTGCCACAGAGGGACCATCACTGACTGTGCTCAGATGACTTGAGTCTTCTCAAAACGCAGCATTTTTAGTCAAAGTCGTTGATGTGACTCCTGTGACTTTCTCTTTAATATCTCAATTTATGTCTCTTAGAAAGTAATGATTCTCTTGCGTGTCGTATTTTTCACCAGAGAAAAGATCCCATTAATCTCCCACTAGCCTATAGTGATATATATTTAATACAGTGTGTAAAGAGACCCAGGTTCAAACCCTGAGCATATATATTATTTTTAATAAACCAAGCAAAATATCAGCTGAACTGACAAATTCTGTCATATATTACCCACCCTCATGTCGTTCCAAACCGTAAGACTTTCGTTCATCTTCAGAACCCAAATGAAGATATTTTTGATGAAATCTGAGAGCTTTCTGTCCCTCCATTGACGGTCTATACAACTACCACTTTGACGCTTCAAAAAGTTCATAAAGAGATTGTAAAACTAATCCATATGAATTGAGCAGTTTAGTCCAAGTTTTCTGAAGAGACTCGATCACTTCATATGATGAACAGATTGAATTTAGACTTTTATTCACATACAAACATTCATCAACTCACACATCAGTTGTGGTAAACAGAAGCTCAAACATGTTCACTTGACGTGTGAGAACCAATGAGGTTCATTCTCGTGTTACGCAGCACGTTTGATCTTCAGCGAGAACCAATGAGGTTCATTCTCGTGTTACGTAGCACGTTTGATCTTCGGCGAGAACCAATGAGGTTCATTCTTGTGTTATGCATCACGTTTGAGCTTCAGCGAGAACCAATGAGGTTCATTCTCGTGTTACGCAGCACGTTTGATCTTCAGCGAGAACCAATGAGGTTCATTCTCGTGTTACGTAGCACGTTTGATCTTCGGCGAGAACCAATGAGGTTCATTCTTGTGTTATGCATCACGTTTGAGCTTCAGCGAGAACCAATGAGGTTCATTCTCGTGTTACGCAGCACGTTTGATCTTCAGCGAGAACCAATGAGGTTCATTCTCGTGTTACGCAGCACATTTGATCTTCAGCGAGAACCAATGAGGTTCCTTTCTCGTGTTACGCAGCACGTTTGATCTTCAGCGAGAACCAATGAGGTTCATTCTCGTGTTACGCAGCACGTTTGATCTTCAGTGAGAACCAATGAGGTTCATTCTCGTGTTATGCATTGCGTTTGAGCTTCTGCGAGAACCAATGAGGTTCATTCTCGGGTTACGCAGCACGTTTGAGCTTCCTCAAGAACCAATGAGGGTCATTCTCGTTTTAGGCAGCACGTTTGAGCTTCCTCAAGAACCAATGAGGTTCATTCTTGTTTTATGCATCACGTTTGAGCTTCTGCGAGAACCAATGAGGTTCATTCTTGTGTTATGCATCACGTTTGAGCTTCAGCGAGAACCAATGAGGTTCATTCTCGTGTTACGCAGCACGTTTGATCTTCAGCGAGAACCAATGAGGTTCATTCTCGTGTTACGCAGCACGTTTGATCTTTAGCGAGAACCAATGAGGTTCATTCTCGTGTTACGCAGCACGTTTGATCTTCAGCGAGAACCAATGAGGTTCATTCTCGTGTTACGCAGCACGTTTGATCTTCAGCGAGAACCAATGAGGTTCATTCTCATGTTACGCAGCACGTTTGAGCTTCAGCGAGAACCAATGAGGTTCATTCTCGTGTTACGCAGCACGTTTGAGCTTCAGCGAGAACCAATGAGGTTCATTCTCGTGTTACGCAGCACGTTTGATCTTCAGCAAGAACCAATGAGGTTCATTCTCATGTTACGCAGCACGTTTGATCTTCAGCGAGAACCAATGAGGTTCATTCTCGTGTTACGCAGCACGTTTGATCTTCAGCGAGAACCAATGAGGTTCATTCTCGTGTTACGCAGCACGTTTGATCTTCAGCGAGAACCAATGAGGTTCATTCTCGTGTTACGCAGCACGTTTGATCTTCAGCGAGAACCAATGAGGTTCATTCTCGTGTTACGCAGCACGTTTGATCTTCAGCGAGAACCAATGAGGTTCATTCTTGTGTTACGCAGCACGTTTGATCTTCAGCGAGAACCAATGAGGTTCATTCTCGTGTTATGCATCGCGTTTGAGCTTCTGCGAGAACCAATGAGGTTCATTCTCGTGTTACGCAGCACGTTTGAGCTTCCTCAAGAACCAATGAGGGTCATTCTCGTTTTACGCAGCACGTTTGAGCTTCCTCAAGAACCAATGAGGTTCATTCTCGTTTTACGCAGCACGTTTGAGCTTCCTCAAGAACCAATGATGTTCATTCTTCTGTTATGCATCACGTTTGAGCTTCTGCGAGAACCAATGAGGTTCATTCTCGTTTTACGCAGCACGTTTGAGCTTCAGCGAGAACCAATGAGGTTCATTCTCGTGTTACGCAGCACGTTTGATCTTCAGCGAGAACCAATGAGGTTCATTCTCGTGTTACGCAGCACGTTTGAGCTTTCTCAAGAACCAATGAGGTTCATTCTTGTGTTATGCATCACGTTTGAGCTTCTGCGAGAACCAATGAGGTTCATTCTCGTTTTACGCAGCACGTTTGAGCTTCCTCAAGAACCAATGAGGTTCATTCTTGTGTTATGCATCACGTTTGAGCTTCTGCGAGAACCAATGAGGTTCATTCTCGTTTTACGCAGCACGTTTGAGCTTCAGCGAGAACCAATGAGGTTCATTCTCGTGTTACGCAGCACGTTTGATCTTCAGCGAGAACCAATGAGGTTCATTCTCGTGTTACGCAGCACGTTTGAGCTTCCTCAAGAACCAATGAGGTTCATTCTTGTGTTATGCATCACGTTTGAGCTTCTGCGAGAACCAATGAGGTTCATTCTCGTTTTACGCAGCACGTTTGAGCTTCAGCGAGAACCAATGAGGTTCATTCTCGTGTTACGCAGCACGTTTGATCTTCAGCGAGAACCAATGAGGTTCATTCTCGTGTTACGCAGCACGTTTGAGCTTCCTCAAGAACCAATGAGGTTCATTCTCGTGTTACGCAGCACGTTTGAGCTTCAGCGAGAACCAATGAGGTTCATTCTCGTGTTACGCAGCACGTTTGATCTTCAGCGAGAACCAATGAGGTTCATTCTCATGTTACGCAGCACATTTGAGCTTCAGCAAGAACCAATGAGGTTCATTCTCGTGTTACGCAGCACATTTGAGCTTCAGCGAGAACCAATGAGGTTCATTCTCAGATTTTATCAAAAAGATCTTCATTTGTGTTCCGAAGATGAAGTCTAGCAGGTTTGGAACAAGAGGGTAAGTAATTAATGACAGAATTTAAATTTTTGGGTGAACTATCTCTTTAACATTTTGTCCTGTAATAACTATGTTTGTTTGCCATGAGAAAAAAGTAATCCCATATAGACCCACAATAATAATACACACACATAATACTCTACTGTTCAAAAGTCTGCCGTCAGTAAGAAATTACTTTTATTCTGGAATTATTTCTGCTCCGCTCAGATCTCATTTATTTATCTTATAGATACATAAGTAAAAAGAATAATACTAAAGTATACACAAGTAGTGTCATCAGACATCAAATAAGGATGGTTTTCCCCAAGTCAAATCAACCTCAAGTTTTGCGTCAGAGTCACAGTATTTACTCAAGGAAATCAACCTATAACTCTTTATTGATATTCATCACTGTGTATTAAACTGGAAGTATTGAAAATAATAACAAACTTCAACTTTAAATGGCACATAACTGAGCTGTCTTAAGGGCTAAGACCTCTGAGCGATAACATTTTCCTCAGGGAAGATAGAAATGCACATAAGACCTATACGCTAACATTAAAAAAATGGAAAGACAAGAGACCCCTCAACATTGTACTCACTTATATTTAGCATTTAAAGCAAGACCTCCTTCCCTCCCTTTTCGTTCTTTCTCTTTTCCTCTCTGAAAGGGCCCTAGTGTTGTTGAGATGTGAGATGGCTGAAAAAAGAGAAAAACAGAAAAACCAGATGCTTTCCGCTCTTCAATGCTTCTGTGCCACTGGAGGAATTAAGGATTCACAGATCTTTGTCCTATTTGTCAGGAAGTGGAGAGATGGAAGGGAGGGGAAAGAAACAGAGAAAGAAAGAGGGATGGAGGGAGAGGGGTGATGCTCTACTATAACAGCTGCGCCACCGCGCTGCACGAAACAAGAGGGCCAGGCATCCTGGGACGAGGCAGCCGTACGCTCCACTACTGAACCTCTGCTTTCATCAGACTTACACAACACATGGTGCGCTGCAGGGCCATGTCAGCTAGTGACAGCTGCAGAATGGGCTCTGTGTGTGTGTGTGTGTGCTGCTATACTTCTGCAGAATGCACTGAGACAGATATATGAGCTCACTGCTTTTAATCACAGTATGGTATTTATATATTAGTCATTTCACGTGCAAATGCAGTAGCTTGAGGTGCAGTGATTATATAGCATAAGTTGCTGGATTTTAAACGCTCGGGTTCATGTAGGCATGATTCCTCACAGAGAAAAGCTGTGGTCACATTTAGCGTTGTTCAGCAAATTTTTTGCAGGTAAAATCCAGTCATTTTAATAGGAAGCCGTGTGATTGGGAATTTCGAAATTTAGTAATGCTGAATCTGCTTGTGATTTGAAAGTGGCTTCTGTGTGAGCTGACTGATCAGCCTCAACATTAAAACCACCTGCCTATTATCCCGTAGGTGCCCCTTGTGCTGCCAAAACAGATCTGATGCGTCAAGGCATGGACTCCACAAGACCGAACGTGTCCTGTGGTTTCTGGTAGAGTTGTAGTACTTGAGACCGGTCTTAAAGGATTAGTTCACTTTCAAATAAAATTTTCCTGATAATTTACTCACCCCCATGTCATCCAAGATGTTCATGTCTTTCTTTCTTCAGTCGACAAGAAATGAAGGTTTTTGATGAAAAGATTCCAGGATTATTCTCCATATAGTGGACTTCAATGGGCACCAAACTGTTGAAGGTCAAAATTACAGTTTCAGTGCAGCTTCAAAGAGCTTTAAACGATACCAGACGAGGAATAAGAGTCTTATCTAGTGAAACGATTGGTCATTTTCGATAAAAATGTAAATGTATATGCTTTATATAAACAAATGATTGCTTTCTAAGTGCTTCAGCCAAAACCGCACTTTTGTATTCTTCAAAAAGCTTATGTCTTACGCCTTCGCTATTCCACTTATGGAAAAAATAGGACATACAGCGTAAGCTTTTTGGAGACGATGGAAACGCGGATTTGGCAGAAGCACGTGCAAGGTGATCATTTGTGTTTATAAAGCATATACATATTTTTTTTTCGAAAATGACCGATGGTTTCTCTAGATAAGACTCTTATTCCTCGTCTGGTATCGTTTAAAGCTCTTTGAAGCTGCAGTGAAACTGTCATTTTGATCTTCAACCGTTTGGTGCCCATTGAAGTCCACTATAAGGAGAATAATCCTGGAATGTTTTCATCAAAAACCTTAATTTCTTTTCAACTGAAGAAAGAAAGACATGAACATCTTGGATGACATGGGGGTGAGTAAATTATCAGAAAAATTTTATTTGAAAGTGAACTAATCCTTTAAGACCATTTTTTGAAGGTCTCGCTCTTGTCTTGGGATTTTATTTCAAGACCGGTCAAGATCACAACTGCGGGGATATCGCTAAATTGCCTTTGCATTGTCTGATTTCTTTGTTAACATCATTCATTTGATTGGATGTAAAACTTCTAATTTCATTTATTTTGTTACTGTTGTGCCGGGTCAGAAATCAACAAGGGATTGTGTCAAAAATGTCACCAAAATTAATACGAATTCCCACAAAATTCAATATATGATTACAAAAAAGTACAAGATCTTGATATTTATATCATAACATATATAATTAAGCAATATCACAAGAAAGAGGGCTGTTTTCACAAATATCAGCACATTTGCAAACGTGATATTTAAAAAAAAAACATTAATCTCAACATCATTTATGCATTTGTAATTGTACCAATTCAGATGCAACTTCTGTTCCACCTCTGCGGTGTAGATTTTGTTGTTAGTGATTTCAATTGATTGGTAACAGCTCTATATAGTGTCTTATTATTCTAATTGTAATTATTGATTAAAAATAAGACATTTTTCAGGCAGTAAATGTGGATCATTTTTGAGGAGTGCTAGTCTGGTCTTGGTCTCGGTTTAGGTGGTCTTGACTACAACACTAGCTTCTGGCATCAAGATGTTTACAGCAGGTCCTTCAAATCCTGCAAGTTGTGGGGCCTCCATGGATCGGATTTGTTGGTCCAGCACATCCCATAGATGCTCAACTGGATTGAGATATGGGGAATTTAGAGGCCAAGGAAACACCTTAAACTCTTTGTCATGTTCTTCAAACCATTCATGAACAGCTTTTTCAGTGTACCTTCTTCCCATCGTGTTTCTGCTGCCATCTCTTCCCCAGGTAAATGATGAACACGCACCCGGCCATCCACGTGACGTAAAAGAAAACGTGATTCATCAGACCAGGCCACCTTCTTCCATTGCTCCGTGGTCCAGTTCTGATGCTCACGTGTCCACTGTTGGTGCTTTCAGCGGTGGACAGGGGTCAGCATGGTCACCCTGACTGGTCAGCAGCTATGAAGCTCCATACGTGTGTATTTTAACACCTTTCTATCAGAACCAGCATTAACTTCTTGAGCAATTTGAGCTACAGTAGTACACAAAATATACCTTGAAAGTGGTAGTTGTGGACAGAAACCTCTCAGATTTAATCAAAAAGATCTTCATTTCTGTTCTGAAGATGAACGAAAGTCTTACAGGTTTGGATCGACATGAGGGTGAGTAACTGATGACAGAATTTTCATTTTTGTGTGAACCATCCCTTTAACTGATGTTATACAAATGAAATCTAATTGTAAAGTGTTACCCGAGTCTACAACATCACAAACATCTTCTTTGACTTGAGGCACCAAACAAACATCTACCTAGCAACCACTCAGATTGCAACTGCATAGCAATGCTCTAGAAGCCACTCAGAACACCTTAGCAACCACACAGCAATGCATAGCAGCAGCCAGTGTGACAGATCATCAGCATTTCCTTCAGAAAAAAATCTAGTTCTCTTTTAAGTTTTCATCCGTCACTTCTCTCTCCATGTAAGACTTGACAAGCCTTACTAATATTACACTTATGATGTATAGATAATGTCTTCTATTAGTATGGACCGAGTGGAGGTGATAGACAGCATTTTATTTTTGTACTCGCTTCAGGTGAAATGACACGTAGGTCTTTACAGTACTGCAGGAAATAATGACATCCGCCTACGAACAAGTTTGTCTTCATTGCATGCATGGCACATGACATCACTGACTGACTCACATGTAATCCTTAAAATACACAACTAGAGAAAGGTTTAGACATTTTTAATTCTTTATCCTTTTCACTCTTTCTCTAACCAGCATCACGAGGTGCATCCATTTGAAACAGCACTGAAAGAGTTCACACATTGACTAGAGATTTTTTTTGTTTTTTGTTACTTTTCCCTCACTATCTGCTCTAATTCATCAAATAAAAAAATAATTATTAAAAATGATTGTTTTGAAAAGAAATCCATACCAAAGACTATAGAATAACACAAGACATGTCACTCGTATTGTTTTGAATGGGAGAAAGTGTAACGCGGAATAAGTCCCGCCTTCAAAATAAGAGCCAATCACCGACTGGTAAAGTCATCGCGTCACTGCAGCGGCCGTTAGAAGCACTGGTTTCTATCCACCTGTTTCCGCGGGGCGCTACTGTAAAAGAGAACGTGGGTACAACTTCCGGTTAGTGATGGGAAGTTCGGATCATTTTACTGACTCGGACTTTTGAGTCTCGTTCAACAAAATGAACGAATCTTTTTTCGAGTCATTTAGTTCATTTTAGCAAAATATAATTAAAATGTTACGTGTTACTTCCGCAACACATCTACTACTTATGCAAACGTTGATCCCACTACAAACAATACAAAACTACAATGCTATAAGATTCAGAAATTATTAATTCATTACCTGGGTCTTCAGTTTATGACAAGCTGATTAAGCTCACCTCACCTCTTGTCTGACAAGTCTTCGGGTTTAAGTCATTCCTTAATGACGTGACAGGCAGTCCCATGCTAAACCAATGCAGTCCGAGCCGCAAAGAGAATTGATTAGTTCATTTCATGAGTCTTTCGGGTTTTTGAGTCGTTCCTTAAACACGTGACAGACCCATACACTAAGCCAATGCATTCTGAGCCGGAAAGAGAATTGATTAGTTCTCTTCATGAGTCTTTCGGGTTTTGAGTCGTTCCTTAATCACGTGACATACCCATACGCTATTTCTGACATTTCTGTCACTGTTTTTGTTACTGTTTCTTGAGGATCTGTGGTGTGTTATTATAAATAAATAAAGCTCTGTTATAAATAAAATATTGATTAATTTATCTTTTTGACTGTCTATCTGTAAATAAACACTAGGCTATATAATAATATAATAATCCAAGCCTACAATACAAAGTATTTATAGCCTAGTTTGTTCATTTTTACTCCAATTTTGAGTTTGCTGTTATAATAATTGCTTTTCCTAGGCAGACTTGACATATTGGTCTAATATAAGAAGATTGCTCAAAAAGGACATAATGACATAAATTAAAAGCAAATAACATTTTGAATTTGAATTATTAATGTTAGTTTAAAACATCAAGGTTATGATAACTTCAGCTTTAACAGTTGTAACACAAACTCAAACAAAACTGGAGAGTTAACGTTATTTACTAATAAATATAATGTGCTTGGGTCACACAGCATAGTGTATGGGTCTGTCACGTGATTAAGGAACGACTCAAAACCCGAAAGACTCATAAAAAGAACTAATCAATTCTCTTTCCGGCTCAGAATGCATAGCGTATGGGTCTGTCACGTGATTAAGGAACGACTCAAAAACCCGAAAGACTCATAAAAAGAACTAATCAATTCTCTTTCCGGCTCAGAATGCATAGCGTATGGGTCTGTCACGTGATTAAGGAACGACTCAAAAACCCGAAAGACTCATAAAAAGAACTAATCAATTCTCTTTCCGGCTCAGAATGCATAGCGTATGGGTCTGTCACGTGATTAAGGAACGACTCAAAACCCGAAAGACTCATGAAATGAACTAATCAATTGAATCATCAGGTGAACTACTTCTAGCAGTACAGAACCTGTAGAATATTGCACATGCGCGACTGAACGAATCACCCCCCGAGACGACTCGTTCTTCCCGAGTCACATTAAAGATTCGTTCAAAATGAACGAATCGTTCAAGAACGACACATCACTACTTCCGGTGAGGCGGCGGAAGTAGCATAACAATGGTATTTAGTGTGCTAATTAGCGAAGAGGCTAAGTGTTTTTTGGATCATTGTTTACTTTGCAAAGTTGCAAATCTTTATGAGAGATGTCGTTACGGCGCTCAGGGACAACATCTCAGTTTACTACATTATTAGTAAATAGTATCACAATACAATAAACAGTTTTCCTGCCCCTAATTGCCCTTTACTTTACTGACCTTCCACAAAAGTGCTGCTGCATGACTAGAGCATCCTGACCCTGCAATACATGATCAACCCGCTGTCTTTTCTTCACCTGTCACTGATGCACCAAAGCCATATGATGTTATATTTTACTCCTAATGTGTTGTTGCGTGCAAGAGCCAGTCGCGTTTCCACTGTCACTGCGATGCTAAAGGCTACCTATGTTAACTATTGCAATAAATACACACGTTTATGGAAAATATCAGAGACTGCTTTAGGAACGAAGACAATTCTTATATGATTATAATCGTGTATTTATTTGGTTTAATGTTTTATCTGTCTCTTCCCTGTGCCTGTTGATTCCTGACAAATGCGTATCTTTCACAGATTCACACACTCCGATTAACTCGTAAACTCATAACTCCTGTTGTCTTCTCATGAGCTCCCTCTGTTGCTCTGGCTGAAAGGATCAGGATAGATCGACGGAGAGATCGCGCAAACATCCTCGGATTGCAATCATCGCATAATTTAGAGGAAAATCAATAGAAAGGCTCAGAAAAGTGACGTAAACATAGGGTATGTTATCAATATATTTCTAAATGTTTAAGCCAATTGAATTTAAAAGCCTTAGTGGAGTTGTTTTGTGCATTCTTGTGATCGTAAATAAATGGAAGCAGGAGCAATTGAATAGGCATGTGTTTTCTTTTCATGTCAATATAAATATGAGTTAGATTTAGCATGATTGATGTGCACCCCGACATAAATTAATAAATTACTATTACTTTAACTTTTTTTATTGTAAAACATTGTTCAAATATTGATGCTGAAATCATAAAACTATAAGCAAAAAACAAACGTTCGCAAGTTTGGATCGTTAAATCTTGAATGACTGTCAACTGTTGAATGAATGAGTGTCACATCCAGCTTGTTTACTTCGAACCGGAAGACACTCCCACGTTTGACGCAAAGCCTCATGGGGCGTAGGAAACTTGTGGATAGAAACAGTCAGACACGCGCCTCAGAAATGAGGCACAAGAGACGCGCATTAGCTTGATCCAGCCTAAAAAAAAAATAGTTTTTTTGTCATGATTCGAGCGTTTGAAAAAAACAATTATGAGACAGTTGTTGTTCTTTATAGTGGTATTATAAAAAGACGAGAATATTTTTGGTGCGCCAAAAAACAAAAAACAAAATAACAACTTATATAGCGATTTCAAAACACTGCTTTATGAAGCTTGGAGCGTTATGAATCTTTTGTGTCGAATCAGCTGTTCGGAGTGCCAAAGTCACGTGATTTCAGCAGTTTGGCGGTTTGACACGCGATCCGAATCATGATTCGACACAAAAGATTCATAACGCTCCGAAGCTTCCTGAATGTTTTGAAATCGGCCATCACTATATAAGTCGTTATTTTGTTTTTGTTTTTTGGCGCACCAAAAATATTCTCGTGGCTTTATAATATTAATATTGAACCACTGTACTCACATGAACTGATTTAAATATGTTTTTAGTACATTAATGGATCTTGAGAGAGGAAATGTCATTGCTGGCTATGCAGGCCTCACTGAGCCATCGGATTTCATAAAAAAAAAATCTTAATTTGTGTTCTGAAGATGAATGAAGAATGTGGAACGACATGAGGGTGAGTAATTAATGACATTATTTTCATTTTTTGGTGAACAACCCTTTAATAGTGTAGAAGGGGGCAGGACTTCAGATTCTAGAGAGCATTTGATTGGACAGAAGTTTTCCATTTTAGCTTAAGTTTTGAATGCTTATATCTCCTAAATGTGAATTTTGTCATTGTTTTGGAACACACTAGCTTTTTCATAACTTTATATTCATACTAAAAGCTAAAAAACTGAAATTTTGATTTCAGGGGGACTTTAAAAGGTACTAAAATGTACACTTTATGTACTATTATAGGCATTAGCAACCTTTAAGGCATTCATTTGCACCCTTCAGGGGTTAAAAAAGGTGTATCATTTGAAAAGATACCACCCCAGTGACAGCTTTTGTACCTTTTTTTTTCTGAGAGTGTACTGTAGAAATCTAATTTCAAGCATTTAAGCATAAATCTTCAGAACAGAACGTTTTATTTATTATTTTTAAACTTAATTAACAAAATGTCCCAGCTTTTGACCGGTAATGTGAGCACTGTGTCTGCAGTGAACATACACCATTATTTATGCGGATGACTGCTTTGAGCTTGAGTATATCCTGCTCAGAGCTTTGATTAATGTAATTGGGTCACTGGGGTGCCGTTGTGTCTTTGAATCTTCATTTCCAGCTTTGATTCTGCCGCTGTATCTGTGGCATGCGGTGCTCTGACAGCATACCTTCACCTCAGACAGGTGTTTGTTCCCATAGAGAGCGGTCAGGGGAGTTTAACAGGTGTAGTCTCAGCCCACATTTTCTTTCACTCTCTCTCTTTCTGTTTCACCACACTTCTCTTTCAGTCTCACTCGTACAGGTGATGTGAGTCACTGCAGGATTCGCATTAAAGCTCCAGATCTAAGTGTCATGCTGGGCTGAGACATCATGACCTGGACAAACCCTCTGACCCTTCTTCGGCAGGGCTGGGCGAGGCACAGGGACCGGGACAGACCCGTCAGGACGGTGGTCTCCAACCTGCCCTTTGAAGATCTGAAGAAACGTGACCAGCCGAACCGCCAGTATGAGGGCAACGCGATCAAAACAAACAAATACAGACTTTGGTCTTTCATCCCCATGAACTTATTTGAGCAGTTCCACCGTATGGCCAACATTTATTTTGTGGGCCTGGCCATCTTGAATTTCGTCCCAGTGGTCAATGCGTTCCAGCCGGAGGTGGCTCTCATTCCCATTTGTGTCATCCTGGCACTGACCGCTGTCAAGGATGGCTGGGAGGATTTCCGGAGGTATCAGAGTGACCAGCAGCTCAACAATATGCCTTGCTTCATATTCAGCAGGTAAACGGCTCACACATCTTTGGTGTGATAACTGTAAGGCGAAAATAATTGATTGATTATTAAAAAATATTAATATGAAAATATAGGGTTGAACATGTTAGTTAAGCTTAGTGGTTCTGTGGTACAACATAATATTCAAAGCCCATTCATTTCAGGCCTATTTCTGCTATAATTATGATAAAGCTGCTTATATTTAAACTTTTATTGACATAATGTAGTTAATAAAATTTATTAATTTATTAAATTAGCTATGCTTTGTTTTGTTTAACTAAAATGAATTATTTGAAACAATTATCCATGTATAATGCACTTTCCACCATTGGATCAATTCTGAAAAACAGCAATTTATGCTTTGAAATAACATAAAATGTGTAATTCATGCCACGTTAAAGGTGCTAAAAATGAATGTTAAATGCTAATACAATGTTTTAAGGGTTCATTTACACAACCCATTCAACATTTGCATTAAAGGGGTCATGACATGGATTTTTTAACAATTATATTTTTATTATTATATACACTTGTAATGGTATTAATTGTTTTTACACACACACTCAAACACACACAATATATATATTTGAGGAATTAGGATTATTTTCATCCCTTATTCTGACCCTATGTCTGTAATGATCCTTTTTTAAGGCGCTGCCCCTTTAAGGCTTGTCAGTAAACGGCCACTGTTATGATTGGCTAACGTCATTGCATAGGAAACGGTATCAACGCCCACTCACTATTGCATGTGAGTAAGAGTTTTGAAAACATTATCCATATAAAACGATCATACAATGCGAACGTTCTTTCACTCTTTGTCCTGTTGTCAGCAGACGTCAGAAACTGCATCTACTGTATCAGTGTAGTACGGTGGCCCAGTAGTGCACAACACAACGAAAATAAAAACGCAAACATACCCTGCGTTCCATTCGGAAGGGCTCATCCCTATGCCCTAATCCCTTCAAAGGGTTTACCCTCTGGAGTGAGAGCTTCGAAGGGATGAAGGGTGTAGGGGTCAAAAAAACTCTTTTTTTGGAACGCACTTCTGCGTCATCTTAACGAGACAATCAAGGAGGAGTAGATTGTGCAAGCTGCGCCCTTTATTTAACGTTAGTTTATTTATTTATTTATTTTAGGTTTATCGCATGTAGGCTAGGCCTATATTGTATATATGTATTTTAAACATTTGAATGGACTGATAAAGGGAGCTGTAAAGTTTTTTTGTTGAAGTACAATGTCGTTTTGATTATAATAATGTACCAAATCTAACTCGTATAAATATTACAGTAGTACATAAAAATATTATACATACCTTTATAGTTAAAATCGAACTCCTAGCCTCCTTTACCCATTCTGTGACGTCAAACTTCCCTGTGCAAAGGATCATGGGGGCCCGAAGTGTCCATCAGTTGTTCCCTTCCTAATCCTTCATTCCAAAGGGCCCTTTGAAGTGGCCAGTTTTGAGCACTTCGGTTTGGAACGACCCTTCAATATGGCGGCCATGATTATTTTCACTCCGAAGTGCCCTTCGGAGGGCGATATATCCCGTTTGGAACGCACCGATAAGTTCACAACACAACGGAAATGCTCCCAACCAAACCGGTTGAAAAAAACGGTTCACCGGTTCTTTTACGCTCCGACGTAATGACGTCATCCGCGATGACGTCGTCTATCGCGGGCCGGGATGAAAAAATGAACACATTCAAATATATAAAGTCAGTAATCATAACATCAGTCGACTAAAACATTATAATCTGAAGCGTTTCTTACAATTTAGTTTTGCATCTAAAGCATCCAAACACATGACACATACAGGCAGTGATGGGCAAACAAAGTTTTACAGTTATAAAGTGAATAAATTAGTCTTCATCAGAGCAGAAACCATGATCCTCTTACATTACGATTTATTTGTAATTAAATAAACTTACGTTTCGCCAGATTGGCCCCTCATTCGAGTCCTCTCATAGCATCAGTTGTCCTAGTTAGCCGGTGCTGTGATGTTACTGTTCTGTAGCTTTAGAGCACACGCTGAATCACGCATGCGCAGTATCATCAGTTCATCGGTTCTCAAATCGGACACGTCCGAAAGAAGCGGTTTTCCTTGCCAATGTTCTAGAGTCGGCAGTAATATCAATACCACAATTAGTTTTAACAGTATGTAACCACCGTATATCGACATAAAATATTAATTCAAAATCACCAATGTGGAAAATAGCTTCATATTTATACCTGTGAATGATTTGACGCGCTACCACTGTGCATTGTGAAGGGAACGTCTGTCAATTCCACCAAGTAGTTAAAACGTATAATTTGTATTCATTAAAAGTACATTTAAAAACAGACATATTCAAATTCCAAAGCTTGTCAGTCTTACCAACAGGAACTAACAAGCTTTGGAATTTGAACATGTCTGTTTTTAAAGGTTAAACAAAGTCATTGTAATGAATACAAATTATACGTTTTAACCACTTGGTGGAATTGGTGGATGTTCCCTTCATCATGCGCTGTATCGCGTCAAATCATTCACAAGTATAAATATGAAGCTATTGTGCACGTAGTTGATTTTTAATTAATATTTCATGTCGATATAGGGTGAATTGCCCTAATGTGGGACATTTTTTGCATTTCAGACTTCTGTGACATATTGCAATTTGTAGCCAAAACATTAAATTCACACACAATACCATTTTAAAAACCCCAGGATGTCTCCTAATCAAATCAAAAGATAAAATGGAGATAACACATTCATAAAAGAAATTATAGACATATTAGTGCTCTTAGTGCAAGTCGTCTAAAACTATCTGGTGTTTCCTAATGTGGGACACAGTTGTATCCCTAATGTGGGACACTGAAAATTCTATGATAAAAGGCCAAAATCTATGATGATAATAATAAGAATAATGATAATTATAATGATAATGATGATAATAATAATAATCATAATAATAAAAGGTCTATGAAAAGGCCAAAGTCTACGATAAAAGGCCAAAATCAATTGATTCATGCAGAATAGTAAAAATCTTCTTAAGTTAGTAATTCTCTTGGTTATGGATGGATTGATTGATAATTGAACATCATCAGAAAAATAATACAATATGATAGTTTTCATGCATTTATTGTAAAGACATTATGCAACTATTTTCATAGGCTATGTTATGTAATATATAGAAAATAATTAAATGCACAGTCAGAATTCTTCACTGTTCTCTTCAACATATAGCCTAGGCTTATTTGAAGGCAAAATATAAAATCTTGCAACCTGCAAAAAATAAATTAAAAAAAACCTTGAACAAACTTTAGGCTAGATTTAACATTGAGTCAAAATTCATAAAAATGCTGCGAACTGCATAAATGTTTATTTGGCATAATGTTTTCTATTTCACTAAACAACAAACACACACAATCATTCTATTATTGCACAACAACACTAAAACACTGTAAATAACCATTTTTGTCCCACAAACCATGCCCCAATACACATTTTTGACTGACTAAAGTACTGTCCCACATTAGGCAATCATACTGTCCCACTTTTTGAAACCACATTTCCTAAAGAAATTTGATAAAAATATAAAATATATAGTTTACACATACAATGTTATAGTATTTTTTGATGGACATACATTCCATAAGCACATTAGGCCAAAAGATATCATGATTTTTTTGTTTAAAATTAATTTATACTCCTTAATGTCAAGTTTGTCAAAACTCTATGTCATTGACCTTTGGGTGGCTTTCACACAAGGTCCTTCCTTTTTGATGATTGCTACAGTCTCATATATGACTGGACATTTGAGAGGCTATGTGATTTTGATCACATGGCACCACAGCTTCAGATAACCTATAGTTTCACTGACATTCATGTATTTATGCGGGACCTACAAACACTAAACCTTAGGTGTCCCACATTAGGCAGTGTCCCACTTTAGGGCAATTCACCCTACATTGTTTACATACTTAAAACTAACCATGGTGTTGATATTTTTGTAAGACTGTCGACTTTATAGAACAGTGGCAAGGAATACTAATATTACCGAGCTCTGAGAGCCCCCTAGTGGTCGGGAGCATTTCCGTTGTGTTGTGGCTTTATTTCGTTGTTTTTGTGGCTTTATTCCGTTGCGTAGTGGCTTCATTTCGTTGTGTTGTGAACTTATGTTTGCTTTTTTAATTTCGTTGTGTTGTGCACTACTGGGCCACCGTAGTGTAGACAGCGTCAGTGATTATAATGACTTCAGAAACTGAACGCACATCTGTATACTGTATCAGTATATCATGACCTCTTAAAAAAATAACAAACAGAATTCAAGTTTGATTGAGAGGCGATCATAACGCCGTATCCGCCATTTTGTCTAAAAAACCAACCGGACAGAAGAGTCAGTAGGAGATTAACGATCGGTAGACTCAGACTTGAAAAATGCTTTGTATTGACGTCTTTCCGTGGTTGAAACAACATTCCCTCTGGTGTTCATTCATGTTTATTTCATGCTATAACTAGGAAGAGATGATCGGTTTATGTGCCGCTTGAACTGAGGCGCTACAGCGATCTGTCATGACACATTAAAGAGCCACAAAACAATTTTTATTGGAATTTCTTTAAAAAATGACAAAAAGCTGAGACTGTTTCATACCAAACGTAACTCTGCTTTGCGAAGAGTCAATTGCAAGACACATTTTAATAAGTTAATCATCTTTTCACTATAGGCCTTAAAAATGTGGCTGTTTAGGATTTAGTATTAGTATTTACATGCATTGTAAACCCAAATAAGTTGGGCTAACTATCAAGTTTTGAGTTTGTAGTACTCATGCATGTTAATTCCTCCTAACTTAAAGTACTGAGTTAGCTAACTCATACACTTAACATATCAATTAACATAAAATATTTAGTTAATTCATCTTTTATTTTGAGTTCATCCAAATCAAATGAGTTGTTTACTTCACTGTAAACCCTAATAAGCAAAATGCCAACTACTAATTTGCTAACATGTTAACAATAGCATGGTATAACACATACTGAATGGGGACAGCAACTTAAAACATGTAACTTACCTGCTCTCAAACCAAGCCACATGCACCACTTGTCACCGTGATGGTAACTCTGAAAACCCACATTAACAGAAACTCTTCTAAATTAGCATAACAAAACATTAATCACTACTAAATCTCCCTTACCATTATTCTCGCACAAAAAACATTATATAACACTTAATTTGAGCATTTACTCTCCCTTTTGAGTGCCATGGGCAAAACATGCTGGGAAATAGAAATCCCACTCCAGTTTCGGTTAAACATAAGTTCGTCTAAATTAAAAGAAATGAGTTCATACAACTCAAAACAATAAAACATTTAAGTTTACTTGAAATATGTATTGCTGTGAACTCAAAAGAAAAAGAAAGTGCTAAATACTCATAACAGTTAATTTAACTGAACTAATTTCTTCAATTTAAGTTCATCCTACTCAAAACAATTGAGTATTTTGAACATTATTAATAAATACTGTAGTGCAGATGGATGAAACAGCCCCTAAATCCTTACAGAACGCGTTGTGCATCCATTGTTAGGAAAATGTGTATAGTTTCTCATAAAATATATAAAAATAAATAAATTGAAGTTGCCGGGGTCTATATACAGTGACTCCATCAAATGTCTCTCTGCACTCTTTCTTGCCTCTCTACATCCCTCTCTCTCTCTCTCTCTCTCCCCCCCCCCCCCCCCCATCTTTCTGTGAGCTGTCGTGGTGCAGGCTCGCTTGAATTTGTGTTTCACTTCATCTGTGTTTCGAAACCCCATGGGAATTTTTGACCTAGAAATAAAATTTGTGTGGGAGATTTTTTTTCCTTCTTTTGAAGAGCTGCACAATGTCTTGCATCCAACGCATTGTGTGCATTTTGACGAGATCCTCAACATTGTGTTGCATCAGAGGGGTAGACAGAGAGGCATCGTTTAGATCTATTTTAAAATGACTGAATAGCTGGTGGGAAAAAATGAGTAATTTACCACACTTGAGAGGTGGAAGGACTGAGAGACTAGGGGTTAGAGAGAGAGAGAGAGAGATTTCACAGCAGTCACAGGTACACCCTGAGATATATTCTTACTTCCAAAAGAGATTCCAAATCCATCACTTATTGCCATGGTTACTTAGTCTCTTTCATTTTATTTTGAGCTAAGCCGCTGCTCCATTTTGTGATTCCCAAAGTGTTTCCATAAGGGAGAGCCCAGGTGTCCCAGCAGCACCGGGGCAGGAACTGGCTCGGGTCAGTCGAAAACTGTCCTGACGTGCCTGCCATGCCCAAAGGGGGTGTTAGAAAAACTACCTCTTTTGCCATTTTTATTATTCACAATATGTGCTTTCCTGTTGTTTTAACCATGTCTCAGTTTTGGACAGCTGGGTTATATTATATTCAGAGATGTAACAGGCAAAATATTAATTTATTAACTTGTTTCTGGTCTTATATTACATCAGTGCATGTTATTTCAAAGAAGACTGTTTGTCTTATAAGTTGTAATTATACAGATGCAGATACATAAAATACATCCAGATTCGCACACTGGGGGAAAAAGTAGTAGCCTAAAATGGTAGAATCTGAATTAAATGCTTTTGTTCAAGTCAAAATATTATTTAACATAACTGAATCAACCTAAATGCATTATTTATACCAAACAAGCTAGTTTATCTAGTTTATCTAAAATCTACAAACCCAGCGATTGGGTTGTTTTGACCCAGTGGTTGGGTTAAATGTTTGCTCAACCTGCTGGGTAGTTTTATTTAACTCAACTATTGTTTAAAAATGACTGTATTTCTCGCTTAAAATGAACCCAGAATATGTTGGAAATGAACATTTATTAATAAGTTTAATGAATAATAATTAAACAATAAACATTTATTAAATTGCTTATTAATAAATGTTCAGCTTTTGATTATTACACTCTAAAAATGCTGTGTTAAAAACAACCCAAGTTGGGTTGAAAATGGACAAACCCAGCGACTGGGTTGTTTTGACCCCGCAGTTGGGTTAAATGTTTGACCAACATGCTGGGTAGTTTTATTTAACTCAACTTTTGATTAAAAATTACTATATGGATGGCTTAAAATGAACCCAAAATAGGTTGGAAATTAAAAATCAGACACATAATTACTAGAGGCAACAGTAATAATCAAAAGGTGATCATTTATTAATAAGCAATTTAATACATGTTTATTATTTAATTATTATTTATTAAACTTATTAATACATGTTCATTTATTAAACATATTAATACATGTTCGTTTCCAACCTATTTTAGGTTAATTTTAAGCAAGCCATATAGTAATTTTTAAACAATAGTTGAGTTAAATAAAATTATCTAGTAGGTTAGGTGAAACATTTAACCCAACCACTGGGTTTGTCCATATTTAACCCAACTTGGGTTATTTTTAATCCAGCATTTTTTAGAGTGTATTGTTGCCTCTAGTAATTATGTGTCTGATTTTTAATTTCCAGCATATTTTGGGTTCATTTTAAGTCATAGTAATTTTTAAACAATATGGGTTAAATAAAGCTACCCAGCATGTTGACCAAACATTTAACCCAATCACTGGGTTAAATCAGCCCAATTGCTGACTTTGTCCATTTTCAACCCAACTTGGGTTGTTTTTACCCAGCATTTTTAGAGTGTAGGTTACCACTTTTTACAGTGTAAGTGGAGGAATTAGGATTTTGGACAGTCTCTTACAGTAGGTGATGTTGTGGAAGGTATTATTGTGTGTAGATTCCTGAATTTTCAGGCCTTACTTTGAGATCGTAGTCAATACTTTTTGAGGCAGGGAGCACAATACCGTATTCCAACTTCCTCTGCTGATCTGTGGAGTTTCCATACCACAGTGTGATTGAAAAAGTTAATATGCTTTCTATCGCTGCTCTATAGAGCTGAAGCCTTTCGGTCTTTGATACCTCAAAACTTTTGAGCTGTCGTGGGAAGAAGAGCCTTTGGTGAGTTTTTTTGATGATGTAAGTTCGTTTCAGCACAAGGTTGTTAGCACAGCACCATTCAGTTAGAGATGAGACCTCATTCCTGCAACTCTATCTGTGATCAGATCAACCAGTGTAGCATTTAGTTGGCGTGATTGTATTAAATGCTACATGAGGGACAGAGAATGCCTGGATAGCAGTTTCTTCTGGTTTAGAATTTGGAATTTTTCACCTTATTTTTAAACGTGAAAGTAAGCTATTTTCCTTCGGATTCATTAGCCGCTATAGGTAGAGATGGGTGCTTTCGAAACACTGCTTTGTGAAGCTTTGTACTTTGGAACGCACATTTTTAATGGTGTTTTTGTGTAAGAAAAAACAAAGCAAGAGTAGTAATTAATTGTCTCTCATTGGCCTGATTAGCTAAGCCCTCAATAAAACACACAAAACAAGACCGACAAATTAATAAAAGAACTAATTTATGTATACAGACACTTCATATTTAAAGATATTTAATGATTTTGTAGATTATATTTAATAGATTATACTTTCAAGAAAACATTTGTAATTGGTTTGTAAAAGATGTACGCATGTCTGGGTTGAGTTATCATAGTATTTACACTGTTTTGACCAGCAGGGCGTCAGCATCTGGTGTTTTGAGTGCTTCGAAACAGTGAGTCATTCTGCGAAGCGATTTGGTTTAATTAATTCTGAGTTTTGAAAAGCTTTGTTTCTCCCATCATTAGCTATAAGTACATACTAAAAAATGCTGGGTTAAAAACAACCCAAGTTGGGTTGAAAATGGACAAACCCAGGTTTGTTATTTAACTCAACTATTGTTTAAAAATGACTATATGTCTGGATTAAAATGAAGCCAAAATATGTTGGAAATTAAAAATCAGACACATAATTACTAGAGGCAACAATAATAATCAAAAGGTGAACATTTATTAATAAGCTATTTAATTCAATTTAGCAATATAGTTTAATTATTATTCATTAAACTTATTAATAAAGGTTAATTTATTAAACATATTAATAAGTGTTAATTTCCCACATGCTTTGGGTTCATTTTAAGCAAACAATACAGTAACTTTTAAACATTAGTTGAGTTAAATAAAACTACCCAGCATGTTGGGCAAACATTTAACCCAACCACTCGGTTAAAACAACCCAATCGCTTGGTTTGTCCGTTTTCAACCCAACTTGGGTTGTTTTTAACCCAACCACTAGGTTAAAGCCACCCAAACCTAAACACACTAAATAACTAGAAGAATAACAAGTGTAGTAAACCATAAAACAAAGCTGTTATTATGATAACTAATATTTATTGATAATTAAACTAATATTATAACAAACACCAGTTTGCGTTTTCATGATTTTCAGTAACTTTTAACATTATGCCAGTAGGTGACAACAAGTCTTTATGAGTGAGTCATTGAATTATTAATATAACCTATTCAAAAACTCTGATTCATATGAGTGAGTCATTGAATCATTAATATAACCTATTCAAAAACTCTGATTCATACGAGTGAGTCATTGAATCATTAATATAACCTATTCAAAAACTCTGATTCATACGAGTGAGTCATTGAATCATTAATATAACCTATTCAAAAACTCTGATTCATACGAGTGAGTCATTGAATCATTAATATAACCTATTCAAAAACTCTGATTCATACGAGTGAGTCATTGAATCATTAATATAACCTATTCAAAAACTCTGATTCATACGAGTGAGTCATTGAATCATTAATATAACCTATTCATAAACTCTGATTCATACGAGTGAGTCATTGAATCATTAATATAACCTATTCAAAAACTCTGATTCATACGAGTGAGTCATTGAATCATTAATATAACCTATTCAAAAACTCTGATTCATACGAGTGAGTCATTGAATCATTAATATAACCTATTCAAAAACTCTGATTCATACGAGTGAGTCATTGAATCATTAATATAACCTATTCAAAAACTCTGATTCATACGAGTGAGTCATTGAATCATTAATATAACCTATTCAAAAACTCTGATTCATACGAGTGAGTCATTGAATCATTAATATAACCTATTCAAAAACTCTGGTTCATACGAGTGATTCATTGAATCATTAATATAACCTATTCAAAAACTCTGGTTCATACGAGTGAGTCATTGAATCATTAATATAACCTATTCAAAAACTCTGATTCATACGAGTGAGTCATTGAATCATTAATATAACCTATTCAAAAACTCTGATTCATACGAGTGAGTCATTGAATCATTAATATAACCTATTCAAAAACTCTGGTTCATACGAGTGATTCATTGAATCATTAATATAACCTATTCAAAAACTCTGATTCATACGAGTGAGTCATTGAATCATTAATATAACCTATTCAAAAACTCTGATTCATACGAGTGAGTCATTGAATCATTAATATAACCTATTCATAAACTCTGGTTCATACGAGTGATTCATTGAATCATTAATATAACCTATTCAAAAACTCTGATTCATACGAGTGAGTCATTGAATCATTAATATAACCTATTCAAAAACTCTGATTCATACGAGTGAGTCATTGAATCATTAATATAACCTATTCAAAAACTCTAATTCATTTGAGTGATTCATTGAATCATTAATATAACCTATTCAAAAACTCTGATTCATACGAGTGAGTCATTGAATCATTAATATAACCTATTCATAAACTCTGATTCATACGAGTGAGTCATTGAATCATTAATATAACCTATTCAAAAACTCTGATTCATACGAGTGAGTCATTGAATCATTAATATAACCTATTCAAAAACTCTGATTCATACGAGTGAGCCATTGAATCATTAATATAACCTATTCAAAAACTCTGATTCATACGAGTGAGTCATTGAATCATTAATATAACCTATTCAAAAACTCTGATTCATATGATTGAGTCATTGAATCATTTACTCAACTCTTTCATTTGCTATTTAATTCAGGAATGAAATACCAGTACTACAGTTGATTTTGCTGTGGCTTTGCTTTGAAGTGTTTTCGTTGGCTAGAGAAAAACAGTCAAAGTAACTGGCAATATAGTGTCTTAAATGGAAGTAGCTCAATATTAAGTTCTTGTTTATTGAATTGTAATGATATAAAAGCAATATTATACACACAATAATGTGATATTGCTTAAATATGCCACATTTTGTAAGTTAAAAGCATTGTTTAGTCTTCCATGTGATTTCAAGAGAATAAATTTACAGGCAACATCTATTGTGCTTAGGCACCATGATGCACGACAACCAGTAGTGATGATTTCATTCAGTTTCTTGGCAAGGGCTGCTTTCCCTTTATGACATTGTTTTATCATGCTGGAGTTTCATACCCATAAGTAAACAATTCAATTTCAAACGGTTCCCAGCAGTCAGACAATCCCTCGTTCCACTGGCTCCACAAGGGAACCGTCTGTCTGAAAGCAACAAAATCATTACGCTAATCTAATACTTCACACGGTTTTACACTGTACAGTGTTACTAATGCTTGTAATGTGCACGTTTCCCTCCCATATTCGAACTGAATGAACCATGGTGCTTTCCTCCAGCGGTTATGATTGATTAGTTCCTATTCTGCCCCAAAGGGAGAGAGTTTTATAATATTGTTCACACACATAGTCGAACCCACTTTCATTAAAACAGCTCAGGGCAGACAAAGTGATGCTTATTCCGTCTTGGCTGTTTAATTCTCTCCTGCTGTGAATTTTTACTGCTGTTGAATATTTAAGAAAATAAGCAGCTAGTCCTCATGTTCGTTTAGTAAACAGGATTTTTGAACTTTCTGAAGAAAATGCGAGTCGTGCTTATACATGCAAAACTGACCACCGGTGTTGTGGATGGTCACTAGGGTGTTGCTAAGATGTTCTGGGTAGTTGCTTGGGCGTTGCTAGATATGGGATAGGTTACTCAATAAAGTGTAACAGGCCTACTTAGAGTGGTTTGTTCAAATCCTTAATACTAAGTAAGTATGAGCAATAATCTCATTTTTAATCAATAATATTTTTTTGAGGGGTCAATATGGATATTTCTGGCATGATAGTCTAGTGATGTCATTTTGTAGTATACAAGGGCTGGAGTCAAATCCTAAAATAATATAAATTTCTATAATGCACTAACGAAATTTGAACTTGGCTGACTGAACTGATGGAGTGAACTTTATGGAACACATCAGAATTTACTTTTTGATAACACTGCTTCTGTTTTATGGGGAAACCCAACCCCAAATAAAACAACTAATATTATTTATAATAAAACTTACCTTCAGCTTTCGCTGTATACTTCTGAATTATGAACCGAAGTGAGAACATACATACTTCATTAAAGGTAACACTTTATTTTACAGTGTCCTTGTTACACATTAGATATAGTTACTATAGTAATAACTATTAATTATGTATAATTGCAAGCAAATAGCCCTAATTCTAATCTTAACCATATAGTAATTACATGCAGTTAATTAATATTACTCAGTAGGGCTGTAAAATCAAATCGATTAATCGCGATTAATCACATCTAACATAAAAGTTTATATATTTATATATGTATACACACACACACACACACACACACACACACACACGTATATTATATAAACACAAACTTTTATGTTATATGTGATTAATTGCGATTAATCACGATTAATCACGATTAATCGATTTTATAGCCCTATTACTCAGTACTTAAATGTATAATTATACTGTAACAAGGACATCTTACGCAAAGTGTAAACTTTTATTTTCATAATATATAATTAATATTACTCAGTAGGGCTGTAAAATTGATTAATCGTGATTATTGGCATCTAACATCAAAGATTGTTTATATATATATATATACAGTACAGTCCAAAAGTTTGGAACCACTAAGATTTTTAATGTTTTTAAAAGAAGTTTCGTCTGCTCACCAAGGCTACATTTATTTAATTAAAAATACAGTAAAAAACAGTAATATTGTGAAATATTATTACAATTTAAAATAACTGTGTACTATTTAAATATATTTGACAAAGTAATTTATTCCTGTGATGCAAAGCTGAATTTTCAGCATCGTTACTCCAGTCTTCAGTGTCACATGATCCTTCAGAAATCATTCTAATATGATGATATGCTGCTCAAGAAACATTTATGATTATTTTCAATGTTGAAAACAGTTGTGTACTTTTTTTTTTCAGGATTCCTTGATGAATAGAAAGTTCAAAAGAACAGCATTTATCTGAAATACAAAGCTTCTGTAGCATTATACACTACCGTTCAAAAGTTTGGGGTCAGTAAGAATTTTTATTTTTATTTTTTTGAAAAGAAATGAAAGAAATGAATACTTTTATTCAGCAAGGATGCATTAAATCAATCAAAAGTGGCAGTAAAGACATTTATAATGTTACAAAAGATTAGATTTCAGATAAACACTGTTCTTTTGAACTTTCTATTCATCAAATAATCCTGAAAAAAAATATTGTACAAAAATATTTTGTACAATTGTACACATTAAATGTTTCTTGAGCAGCAGATCAGGATATTAGAATGATTTCTGAAGGATCATGTGACACTGAAGACTGGAGTAATGATGCTGAAAATTCAGCTTTGCATCACAGGAATAAATTACTTTGTGAAATATATTCAAATAGAAAACAGTTATTTTAAATTGTAATAATATTTCACAATATTACTGTTTTACTGTATTTTTAATTAAATAAATGTAGCCTTGGTGAGCAGACGAAACTTCTTATATATATATATATATATATAAGTATATAATATATAACTTCTTATATATATATATATATATATATATATATATATATATATATATATATATATATATATATATATATATATGCACCAAAAATAACAAAATAGCGACTTTATTCCACAATATATAGGCAAGGCAAGGCAATTTTATTTGTATAGCACATCTCATACACAATGGTAATTCAAAGTGCTTTACATAAAGAAGAAGAATAAAAATAGAACATAAGGAATAAAAATAACAGTAAAGATGGAAGAGCTAGGAAGTTTCAGGGAGTTTTTTGTTGTTGTTGTTGTTGTTGTTGTTGTTGTCCATCAGAGTGGATCTAAACGGATCTATCCATAAGAACAGATCTAAATGGATCTTCCTCTATATCTAGTGATGGCCGATTTCAAAACACTGCTTCATGAAGCTTCGAAGCTTTAAGAATCATTTGTTTCAAATCAGTGGTTCAGAGTGTGAAAGTCACATGATTTCAGTAAACGAGGCTTCGTTACGTCATAAGTGTTTTGAAACTTCAAAGGTTCACGTGACTTTGTCAGTTTGATACACGCGCTGAATCACTGATTCGAAACAAAAGATTCGTAAAGCTTCATGAAGCAGTGTTTTGAAATCGCCCATCAGTAGATAAAGTCATTTTTTTGTTATTTTTGGTGCACAAAAAGTATTATCACTGAAAATCTCCTTGGTTCTGCACAAATCACTAAATTAAATATTTTGGTTTCAAAACGGTGAAATTCAACAAAAAAAAAAAGGTGAGTTTGGGGCGCCATTCATTTTATATTTAAAAATAAGTATTTTTTTGTCAAAATCCATTTGGCTGAAAACTTCAGAGGGGCTCTTGCTCCCAACAATAATAGTGATGCATGCTTTACCAAACACCTCTAATACCTACAAAAGGCAGGTTTGGGCTTGCAGTTTATAATCAGGCTCCTGGACATATGTGGAGAGGAGAGGGGCAGTTGGTGTGGAGGAGGGATGCAGGAGGAATTGTCAGGAGTGAGGCAGGTAGTTATTTATAGATCGCTTTCCTTGTGATAGAACATACTGCCCCCAAACTTTCATTAAGAAATACATCTGCTGCAAACAATGGCAAACTTTAACAAACAGTTGCCAGGCTGGCTGACTTAAATTAGCATGCATGAGCTTTGACATTTGACATGGCATGCCTTTGTATCATAAAAATGTGAGTAGGATGCAGTGTAAGTAATGCCTCCCATCCTGATGAGTCACGCTGATCTTGTACAAATGTTCATGCATGCACCTTTCCCACATACCGTATGGGTCGTTACGCTTCTGCTAGAGCAAACATGACCTACCGTGTTGTATGCAACCTTGCTCATTTCTTTGGTCTGATGCCTGTCATGTGAAACTAAGAAACTTTGGTCTCTCCCCTGCCATTTAACTGAGAGGAATGCAGATATATTGGTAGATTAGATTTAAAAAGCATGCTTTGAAATGCTGGTTGCACCTACTAGTTCATAGTTACCATCAGAGACACTTCAAAACGCATCTCAGATGATAGGATGAGGACTTTCTGATAGAGAGTAACCGGTGATTATGATTGATTATGATGAAATGATAATGATTATGATGGAATTGCCAGCCAAGCATGATCATATTTTATCTTCAGCCACTGTAGTTTTTCACATTAAAGACAGTGTGCGAACGTCACAAAATGAGTTAAAATTCAGCGTGCGGTTGAATGCTGTGAAATGGTATAAGGTGTTGTCTCTCGTTCAAAGATAGCGTATTCAAGAGCAGGTGTTTGTCTCACACATCATCATTTCTTCACACTCACACATTTTGACTGACAGTTAAATGCCAGAAATAGACGTCTCGCTAATCACAGACTGCAAACAGTGAGTTCTTCTGGAGCGCTCCTCGCAAGATTTATCTCACGCCACTATCTCAAACAGACATCAGCCACTTCATTCAGAGAAATGCTTGCTTGGCACAAAACAGCAGCAGTCCTGCCTAACTAATATTCTTTTGTCAGCCATTTTATTAGTAAAAACATAATTAATTCATTTTCTTCACTTAGTGGTGTAATTGAAATGGATTCAGGTTTGCATGAAGGAAAAGGAGTTGTTTTGAAGGCAATATTTTCCTGGCAATGGGAATGAACTGTACATTTATCCATAATTTGACAGCAGCAAGTACCTCAAATTCAAAACAAGAATTTTTCTTAAGGAAAATTAATTGTGCCATTATTTTCCAAGACAAATAAGTATAATTTCCCCCACTCTTGCTCATTATTGTAATGCAAAAATTATAATAATTATTTTATGTAATGCAGTTAAAAATACTATATTGCATTAATGTGAATCTTATATCATTATTTGGGCTTAATTGTTATAAAAATAATCTCACAATGCAAAAAAATAAATAAATAAATAAATAAATATTTTTTTTTATTGCTCTTATATATATATATATATATATATATATATATATATATATATATATATATATATATATATATATATATATATATATATGATATGATATAAAAACTGTCACAATGCAAAAAATTGCATATGTGAAAAAAATATTATTTGCAATACAGTAAAAATATATTGCATTTATGTGAATCTAATATACTTAATTGTACTTAATTGACAACGTTACAATGCAAAATAATCTCACAATGCAAAGAAACTCATATTAATGTAATGTGAGAAAAAATATTTTAGATTATTCTTTTTGTAATACAGTAAAAATACTATATTACATTAATGGTAATAATGTCCTTAATTGTGCTTAGTTTTTATAAAAACAATAATGTCATATTACTTTAATGTGAAATATAAATATATAAATATAATTGTATATATGTAAATTAATACTCTCTCTCTCTCTCTCTCTCTCTATATATATATATATATAAAATTCTTTTTTTGTAATACATTTTATATTACATGAATATGAATCCAATGTCCTTAATTGTACTTATTTGTTATAAAAAATAATTTCATAAAGCAAAAAAACTCATATTACTATAATGTGAAAAAAATATTTCATTTTATTTTTTGTAATACAGTAAAAAATACCATATTACATTAATAGTAATGTCCTTATATGTGTTTAATTGTTATAAAAACTGTCCCAATATAAAATAATCTCATATTACTTTTAATGTGAAAAAAAAAAAAAATATATATATATATATATATATATATATATATATACTGTATGTATTTTTTCACATTAAAAGTAATATGAGATTATTTTATATTGGAAAATAATATATATATATATAATCAAAAAATAATGATATAAAATCTTTTTTTCACCCTTAAAAGTAAGGGTAAATTTCATCACTACCAAAAAAATAAAAACTTTTTTTTAAATCTCCAGTTCATTTAAAAAAAAAAAAAAAAAAATAAACTGGAGATTTTTTTTTTTTTTTTTTTTTTTTTTTTTTTTTTGGTAGTGGTGAAATTCACCCTTACTTTTATGCTTGAAAAACATTAAATGTGTTATGAAACTGCTTCCATGTAACCTGACAGAAGGGAAGACGTGAGCTCCACCCTGGAGTTATGTTTAAGATGCTCTTCTGCTGAGTGTGAGGTGTGACCATGATGTTTCCGTCAGACAGTAAAGAACCACCCAACCCGGTTGTGCGTGTAGAACAGCATACCTGACATTCACAGCGTGACCCGTGTGCTCTTTGATGACGGCTGACATTGACACTTACTAGAAGATGCAACTCATCTCGTTTTATTGATTCAGGATGAGCTTAGTCAAAAAAAAAAATTGCCTGTACACATAGATATGCTCAAATTAGCAATAAATATGTCCTGTATTGCTTCCCATCTCATCATGAATTTTTCATACATGCACTATACAGCATCCGTGTATTCATACCCATATTAATAGTGTCCGAGTGTGTCTGTGCATTGATATGAAACCCCACAAAGCATCAGAAGAGTCCGTGTGAGGTATTAACTCTTGTCTCCTCACAGGAAACAGATGTGCTTCGTGGAGAGGAGGTGGAAGGATGTTCGGGTGGGGGATTTTGTGAGAGTGCTCTCTAACCAGATCATCCCAGCTGACATCCTGCTCCTGCACACGTCTGACCCTAATGGAGTGTGCCATATGGAAACAGCCAATCTGGATGGAGAGACCAACCTCAAACAGAGGAGGGTGGTGCCAGGCTTTTCTACTCTGGTAAGTGGCTATCATAAAACACCTGTGGGAGAATCTAAAGCGTACAGCTGTGAGCCGTTAGGACACTTAGGCCCTGTTTACACCTGGTATTGGTCGATCGGATCACAAGTGGATGATGCTAAATACAGGTGTAAACGGGGTGTAAAACGTATCGAGCTTGTCCACTTTCGTAGTGTAAACGCTCATGTGGTCGAACAGCCACTAAAGACTGGCTACTCTCCATCTACTAACCTAACATGTAAACATTATGGGAAGTGCTCTAGCCAGACGGGATTTAAACTTTGACGGCTGAAGATCCAAGTTTGGTTTGAAGATGAAAAACGTGCTCTCTGTGTGTTTCATATGTAAATGCATGAGCTTATTTCATCCATTAGATCGAAAGATCTGAAAAAAACCATACATTTACCCGCCCATAGATCCAGAAATCAGGACAGAAGTGTTTGATAGTGGACAAAAGAGACGGATTAAAACAGCAGGAGTAAACGGGAATGTGTTTCCCTCATCTACTTGTGATCCGATCAACCAGGTGGAAACTGGTATTCACAAATATTCATAAATGTCATTGATAAAGTATTAAATCAAGTGGAATATTACTATAATATATAAACTATAAACTATAACTATAAAATATTATTAACAGAAACTGATAAATTAGCTAAATTAATTCTTCCAGATGTTAAAATAATGTTAATAAAACAATTTTTTTTTTTTTTTGTGGAAACCATAATGCTTTTTTTCAGGACTATTTGATAAACAGAAAGTTCAAAAGAACAGCATTTATTTGAAATAAAAATCTTTTTTAACATTATAAATGTCTTTATTGTCACTTTTGATCAATTTAATGCATCCTTTCTAAATAAAAGTATTCATTTCTAAAAATTAAAATAAAATCTTACTGACCCCAAACATTTAAACAGTATAGTGTATATCATTATTTATTTATTTATTTATTTAATAATAGTTATAAAAAATAATCTCACAATGCAAAAAAAACCTACTGTAATGTGGAAAAATGTTATATATTATTCTTTTTTGTAATACAGTAAAAATTTTATATTACATTAATATTTATTTATTTTATTAATAATTGTTATAAAAAATAATCTCACAATGCAAAAAAAACCTACTGTAATGTGAAAAAAATATATTATATATTATTCTTTTTGTAATACAGTAAAAATTTATATTACATTAATATTTATTTATTTTATTTAATAATAATTGTTATAAAAAATAATCTCACAATGCAAAAAAACTACTGTAATGTGAAAAAATATATTATATATTATTCTTTTTGTAATAAAGTAAAAAATTATATTACATTAATATTTATTTATTTTATTTAATAATAATTGTTATAAAAATAATCTCACAATGCAAAAAAAACTACTGTAATGTGAAAAAATATATTATATATTATTCTTTTTTGTAATACAGTAAAAATTTTATATTACATTAATATTTATTTATTTTATTAATAATTGTATAAAAAATAATCTCACAATGCAAAAAAAAACCTACTGTAATGTGAAAAATATATATTATATATTATTCTTTTTGTAATACAGTAAAAATTTATATTACATTAATATTTATTTATTTTATTTAATAATAATTGTTATAAAAATAATCTCACAATGCAAAAAAACTACTGTAATGTGAAAAAATATATTATATATTATTCTTTTTTGTAATACAGTAAAAATTGTATATTACATTAATATTTATTTATTTTATTTAATAATAATTGTTATAAAAATAATCTCACAATGCAAAAAAAACTACTGTAATTTGAAGAAATATATTATATATTATTCTTTTTTGTAATACAGTAAAAAAAATTATATTACATTAATATTTATTTATTTTATTTAATAATAATTGTCAATGCAAATGCAAAAAAATCGACTGTAATGTGAAAAAAATTTATATTATTATTTTCTTTAATACTATATTACATTAATATGAATCTAATCTCCTTAATTGTGCTTAATTGATAATGTCACAATGCAAACTAATCTCATTACTGTAATGTGAAAAAATATATTATATATTATTCTTTTTTGTAATACAGTAAAAAATTATATTGCATTAATATTTATTTATTATTTATTTATTTAATTATTGTCATAAAAAATAATCTCACAATGCAAAAAAATCTACTGTAATGTGAAAAAATATATAGTATTATTTTTTGTAATACAGTAAAATGTTATAGTACGTTAATTAATATTTATTTATTTTTATTTTTTAAATCACTGTCCTTTTATGTCTTCATACTTCAGTTTTTGACAGCTTCTGAAGTTTCGTTACACATGTCTACAGGTCACAAGGTTTATAAAACGTCACTCTTCATTATGAGTCAGCCAGATGTCACTGAGAGCAGTAAAATAAAGAGTGTGATTGTGTAAAAGATAACTAACAACTCCCAAACACACACATACCTGCCATAGCTGTCATATTTCTGAGTGACACACTAAACACCGCTCTCTGTCACTGAACATGTTCAGGTGTGACTTGTTGATGTTTATTTTGGTCATGTGTTCATCACGACTGCTCAGTTTGCCACGTGTGCTTTCTCTGTCAGACAGTAGGACTTGTTGGACAGCCCTCGTTAGTCAGTTCAAATTACAATATAATTTAAAAAATGAGGATATAGAAGGAGGAAATCATGCATGACCTCTCTCTTGTGTTTCAGGGTGAACCATTTCAACCTCAAACATTTGACAGTACTGTAGTGTGTGAAAACCCCAACAACAACCTCAACCTGTTCAAAGGTTATGTGTGAGTATCTGAAATCAATTTCACTCAATTTCATGCACGATTAACTACATCACGACTCCATCGTGACTGCCTCTTTTGTCAGATCCACACCAATGAGCAGTGTTTGTTTGGCCTTCACTTTTGTCATTTCCTAATGAGGGAAACTGCTTCAACCCTCTGATGCGTCACAGAGGAAAACGTGTTCATGTCTCTCTTTTTAAAATTAAAAACACCTAACCATTACTAGTTTTCTTGTGAGAGGTGCACATCTGTCCACTAATCCAATTTCTGCTACATGAGGGAAAAAATGCTTTTGTAAATCATAATTATGACATAAAAATCCTAAATCATAATTATGGGATAAAAAAAAAGTCAAAATTATGACACAAAAAGATGTCATAATTTTTGGCTTTTTATCTTAAATTCAGCTTTATAATCATGGTTATGACTTAGTATGTCATGATTTCAACTTTATATCATAAATTCAACTTTTTGTGTCATAATTATTACATAAAATGTGAAAATTATGACATAGTAATAATAATTTCAACTTTCTGTCATCATTTCAACTTTTTATCTCATAATATGACAATAAAAAAAGTATGACAGTATGTCATCATTTTGGCTTTTTAATCTCATAATTATGACTATTTCATAATTTTTAACTTTGTCATAATTTCAACTTTATAATCTCATAATTATGATTTTGTCATAATTTCAATTTTCTCATAATTTCACCTTTTTTCTCATAATTATGACAAAATGTTCAAAGTATGTCTTAGTATGTCATAATTTCAATTTTTTAAATCTAATTATTACTCATATCATAATTTCAACTTTATCTTATAATTTAGATTTATGTCATAAATATGACATAAAAATTGTGAATTATGACTGTCATAATTTCAACTTTTTATGTCATAATTATGACATAAAATGTTACAATCATAATTTAGTATGTAATAATTTTGACTTTTTATCATAATTATGACTAATCTCATAAATATGATTTTGTATGTCATAATTTTGATTTTGTAATCTCATAATTATGACTTAGTATGCCATAATTTTGACTTTATCTCAATTGCAATCGTTTTATAATTTTGACTTTTTAATCTCATAAATATGATTTGACAGTCTTATAAACATGACTTAGTATGTAATAATTTCGATTTTTTTATTTAATAATTTTGCCCTTTTAATCTCATAATTATAACTTTGTCATAATTTTGACTTTATCTCATAATTTTGATTGACATAAAATGATGATTTAGTATGTGATAATTTTGACTTTATCTCATAATTATGACTATAATCTCATAAATATGATTTTGTATTTCATAATTTCTATTTTGTAATCTCAGTTATGACTTAGTGTCATAATTTCAACTATCTCATAATTTCAACATTTTATGTCGTAATTATGACAAAATGTTAAAATTTTTAGTATGTAATAATTTTGACTTTTTATCTCATAATTATGACTATAATCACATAGATATGATTTTGTGTCATAATTTTTATTTTTTGATATCAGTTATGATTTAGTATGTCATAATTTTGACTTTTTATGATTTGACAATCTTATAAATATGACTTAGTATGTAATAATTTTGACTTTATCTCATAATTTTGACTGACATAAAATGATTATTTAGTATGTAATAATTTTGACTTTATCTCATAATTATGACTATAATCTCATAAATATGATTTTGTATGTCATAATTTCTATTTTGTAATCTCAGTTATGACTTAGTATGTCATAATTTTGACATTATCTCATAATTTCAATTTTGTCATAATTTTGACTTTTTAATCTCATAATTATGATTTAGCATGTCATAATTTCAACTATCTCATAATTTCAACTATCTCATAATTATGACATAAAATGTTAAAATTATTAGTATGTAATACTTATCTCATAATTATCTCATAATTATGACTATAATCACATAGATATGATTTTGAGTTATAATTTTTATTTTGTGATATCAGTTATGATTTAGTATGTCATAATTTCAACTATCTCATAATTTCAACTATCTCATAATTATGACATAAAATGTTAAAATTATTAGTATGTAATACTTATCTCATAATTATGACTATAATCACATAGATATGATTTTGAGTTATAATTTTTATTTAGTGATATCAGTTATGATTTAGTATGTCATAATTTTGACTTTGTAATCTCATAATTATGATTTACCAATAGCCCACTGCAGTATATTTCAGAGGTTGATGCATCAGTACTTGCCATGTTGAATTCATATTGTTATAAATAATAAATAGAACATATAAAGAGGACATTCATCTACAAAAATGGGTTAGGGTCAAAGGTCGTGGATGTACACCAACATCAGAGGGTTAAACTACCGTTGCAAAGTTTCCCCCACACAGCCAGAGCATAAAGTAGGCTGACAAACAGACTTGGGCCTTTTCTGGTCCCGCTGCAGCCATATTAACTGGGTTATCACGCTGAGAGATGATTCTGATGTTCCCAAGCATTATAAAGCTCTTATCCTGCTCTTCCATTCAAAGACGGCCCCATTACTCACGTGGCACACGCCGAGGTAATTAGTCTGGGTGAATAAGGAAGATGCTGTGTTTGATGTCACAGGGAGAGGCCTGATAAGAGGAGAACGGGCTTCGGCATCGATAGTCTTCTGCTGCGCGGGTGCACAGTGAGAAATACTGATGACGCAGCTGGAATAGTGGTGTACGCAGGTACATTTCATCATCACATTTCACACTACCCTCCACAGTACTGTGTGTTCACATGGGATACACTAAAATATATACTTGGCCACATACACAATTATTTTGTGGAGAGGCATATTTATTGTTTTTAATAAAGTAATGTAAAGTAAAATCCCTTTAAAAAGGACTGTGGATGTACCATACCAGCATACCTTGATATTAGTCATGGTGCTGAATGATCACCATGGTACTTTCTGGATTTTTATTTTGTGATAAGAAATGTCCCAAAAACCTTGGTATTACTATTGTACATTTATTTGCAAACTGGTGTCTTGACAAATCGGGTCAGTTAATGATTATCCTAAGTATATAAAAATGATATTAATTTAAAATACGCATAGCTTACTATATAATGCATACGTAAAACACATTGGTTCATAATAAAATCAATTAAAAGTAATTTCTGACTCTTGATTAACTGGTAATTAATAAATCGCCTAGCATACTAAGTGAATAATTTAACATAATTAATTTAACTTAAGTATTTGAACATTTAACACTTAATTTAACACGTAATTACATTAAAGAGAATATACAACCTGAATTCTGGAAAAGTTGGGATGCGTTTTAAATTTGAATAAAATGAAAACTAAAAGACTTTCAAATCACATGAGCCAATATTTTATTCACAATAGAACATAGATAACATAACAAATGTTTAAACGGAGAAATTTTACAATTTTATGCACAAAATGAGCTCATTTCAAATTTGATGCCTGCTAAAGGTAACACGCTGGAAGGTCTCCCTCCTCTTTAGCCCGGAGGACACGGCGTCCATGATTTCCAACAAGAATGTTAAATTTGGACTCGTCTGATCACTTTTCCAGTTTGAAACAGTCCACAGGACATGATGCCGCTTCTGAACCATGTTCACATATGGCTTCCTTTTTGCATGATCGAGCTTTAGTTGGCATCTGCAGATGGCACGGCGGATTGCGTTTACTGACAGTTGTTTTTTTGAAGTATTCCTGGGCCCATTTAGTAATGTCATTGACACAATCAGTGTCGTCTGAGGGCCTGAAGACCACGGGCATCCAATAAAGGTCTTCGGCCTTGTCCCTTACGCACAGAGATTTCTCCAGTTTCTCTGAATCTTTTGATGATGTTATGCACTGTAGATGACGAGATTTGCAAAGCTTTTGCAATTTGACGCTGAGGAACATTGTTTTTAAAGTATTCCACAATCTTTTTACGCACTCTGTCACAGCTCTGCCCATCTTTACTTTATCTAAGATATCCTTTTATAGCTAACCATGTGACAGACCTGATATCAATTAACTTAGATGTTCTCCCAGCTGAATTTGTTGCCCCTGTCCCAACTATTTTGAGACCTGTATCAGGGATCAAATTTGAAATGAGATTATTTTGTGCATAAAATTGTAAAATTTCTCCCTTTAATCATTTATGTTATCTATGTTCTATTGTGAATAAAATATTGGCTCATGTGATTTAAAAGTCTTTTAGATTTCATTTTATTAAAATTTTTAAAATATCCCAAAATAAAAGCTTGCTGATTTTAGTTTTGAAAGTTGAAAATTCATATATAAAATAAAAATAAAAAAATAAATAAAAATATAAAAATGTAAATAATAGCAAGGTATTTTTAAGTGTATTATAAAATAATTGTATTTTTATTTAATACTAATTTTTTTATTTTAAAATATATTAGTATTATCACACTTTATTATTTTGTTTTATTTTTAAAAAACTAATATATATATATATCATGGTTTCCACAAAAATATTAAGCAGCACAACTGATTTCAACATTGATAATAATCATAAATGTTTCTTGAGCAGCAAATCATCATATTAGAATGATTTCTGAAGGATCATGTGACACTGAAGACTGGAGGAATGATGCTGAAAATCCAGCTTTGATCACAGGAATAAATTCCACTTTACTATATATTCACATAGAAAACAGCTGTTTTAAATAATAATAATATTTCACAATTTTACAGTTTTTACTGTATTTTTAATCAAATAAATGCAGCTTTGGTGAGCAGAAGAGACTTCCTTCAAAAACAACCCCGACCTTGAATTACTTCCACATCCTTTTCTTTAGTTTCCCCATCTGTAAGCTGTTTTTGTTTTTATAAATCACGTTGTACATTTCCATTCATCATCATTCATAATGATAAAGCCTAATAAACTGTGACATCTAATAGTGCAATAAACCCATGCTATACTGCCAGACTCTTTTAAGTCTTTAACATCCCATTTACACTGGCAGTGACGCAACAAACTAGAACACATTCTCCCATTATAATCAATGAAGCCGTCTATAATGCAAACACGTGCATCAGCTTAGTTGATTATAATGGCGACATTATAGTTCATTCTGTCGCAGTGTACTGGCATTTTCTATAGCCCACTATGCCTCTCTTGATCATTTATACACATGGTATGGCTTGTAAATGGGTGTTGCTATTTTACAAATGTTCTTGTTTTTACATCATAATTTATTCATTGCAGGACAGGAGACCAAATCCATGTTAAACAACAGCGGACCCAGGTACAAACGCAGCAAGATCGAGAGGAAGATGAATACGGATGTTCTCTTCTGTGTGGTTCTTCTATTTTTCATGTGTCTCATCGGAGCCCTGGGTACAGTACGGGGAGCATCCCCCTCGATATTTCAAACGCACACTACACGCTGCAGAAAACGCATTACTTCAACATACAAGCTCCGAAATGACACTTTGATTCTAAACGCCGAAAAATGAGGCTGTGTTCAGTGTGAGCCGCTTCAGCATGCGGCTGATCTCACTGCGGTCTACAGAGATAAAGAGTAAAGTGCTTTTACGACCTCACTCAACCCTTTTCCTTCTGTAAGGCATGAGCCAAAGAAGGACACTACAGATGCCCAGAATAGCTCACTCACACACCGGACTCTTATGAAAGCAATAATTACTCTCGCTCTCTTTCTCTGTGGTTCAATGATGCTTTATTGGAATATCTGTATTGAAATACAGTACTGTCAGAAGCAATGTCATTAATGAATGTAAATGTCTCTGTCTCTCAGGCCATTCTATCTGGTTGGAAACTTTTACCACTATGCCCTCATACATCGTCCCTGACAGTAATGGAAATTACACCCCTTCAGTGTTAGCAGGATTTTACATGTTCTTCACAATGATCATCTTACTGCAGGTACACAATCTGTCACTTACACTGCATAGGACATTTAGTGAAAGTAATGACCACTTTCCACCAATAGGGTACACTAACATCTTTTGATACATAAGAGGTCATCGTACTATAAGAATATCCTGTAAGTTTCAGAGCTGAAAACTTCCTTGTTAGTCCAATAAAAGCTTTTATTGACACCAGATAGGTGTGGATTCTTTGGTAAATCAATCACATTTTGGTGCAAACAGACTTTTACGAAATGGATTCGAGAGTAATGCAACAACATGTCAGTAACTGTGTTCATTCTAATGCCTGATCTGATATTAATGATTCATGTACAGTCAGATGATCTTTGTCTGTGTGTCAGTAAATCAAACCAGTGACTAAACGCTCAACTTCACCTTGATTCTCTTAGTACGATGAAAATAATCTGTTATTTAAACTGTGATTACATCATATATAGAAAACGATCAAAGAACGCTCCCTTTACAATCGCTGGAGCTGTCAATCAAACAGCGTGAGTTTATCAGTGACTGAGTTCTGGACTCGAATCTATTAGTTACATCGTGTTTCCACTGTTAGTAATGATGAAAGCATTCGTTAGTGTGCAGAAATCGAGTTTCAATGACGAGATCGTCTGTGATCGCCTACATGTTCATCACTGCAACCTTTCATGCCACGATCTAAATATAATGTCATAGATCTAAATGTAATGCAACACTTTACACGATTAGATAACCTTGAGAGCTGTAATAGTAAAAACGTGCTAAAAGTTTTCAAGAGTGTAATACTTAGCTATTTCATATGCAAAGATGTCAGCCAATCACAGCAGTGGCCGTTTACACTGAATCTCACAGCAGACACGCCCCTTAAAACAGAGCGTTCAAATCAGAGGCTAAAATCAGAGTAGAAAAAATGCCTTTTATTTGTATATTATGACATTATGATGTTATTATGATATTATTTTTTGATGTAAAAAGCATTATAAGCAATGCATTTCATGACCCGTTTAAGATCTGATCACTGAAAGATTCTTTTGGGAACCATAAATGGTTCTTCTATGCGAAAACTCCATTTGGAACCTTTATTTTTAAGTGTTGCATACATTTTAAATACATCAAATATCTTTTTCACCATTCCTAAAATGGTGATTTTGGTCTGTCCCAAAAAAAACAAAAACAAAAAAAAACATACAACAATGTCATCATTTTGACTTTGATAGTCATTGTAAAGCTTAATTTTTAATTATCAACTCATTTTAATTACCAAAACACTATGTTCCATATTTTGTGCAAATTCATACCGCATGTTTTTCCGCATCACAAACATTTAACATTACTTAAAATTTTGACATCCAAGTAACATCATTTAGACCATTTCTGCAACATTTTGCAGATGTATTGGTGCAAAAAAAAAGATGTTTATTGCTGCAATTTATTTTCATTTATATTTACATTTATGATTTTAAACTGTATTTAGATGTACCAATTTTGCTAATTATGTTGTCAACCTCATATAAAATAAATATAAAATAAATATAAAATAAAATATCTCATATAACATTTAGTTTCACCTTTTGAGTTTGACAATCAGTACAGTGTTTCGTGAAGGTTAAGCATTTTCCTTCTGCTAATACAATTTTTATTAACCTTTATATTATACCCCATTCACGAAAAGTGGCAAAAGATTGAGATTGCAGGTGTTTATCTCGCTCCTGACACTCATTTGTCCAGGACTTTCTCTCTAGGTGATGATTCCTGTGTCATTGTATGTGTCGATTGAGCTGGTGAAGATGGGGCAGATCTACTTCATCACTCAGGACGTGGAGCTTTACGATGAGGAGCTGGACAGTCGGGTCCAGTGTCGTGCTCTGAACATCACAGAGGACTTGGGACAAATCCAGTACGTCTTCTCAGATAAGACAGGGACGCTTACAGAAAACAAGATGGTATTCAGGCGCTGCACCATCATGGGGACTGAATACTGTCACGATGAGAACGGTGTGTTTATCTCTGTTTTTAGATACCGTAAATTGTTCCACAATATTTATCTTTTCTAGTTTGATTTAGTTTTTTTATGACCATTTTGCTGTTTGTATGTTTTGTTCTGTTGATTATTATAATTATCTTAAAGTATAATAAGGACAGGTTTTATTTTTGGCATTCCTCAGCTGCTCGCTTGGCGGTTGTCAATGGAGCAAATGAGGAGGAGGTCACTATCTTCCAACAGACAAAGCTTCCTCCTCTCTTCCCTCTGGAAGAAATACAGGACTGCCACACGGGAGACAGAAATCACGCCAACACTCAAGTCACAGCTGCCAATCGACGCAGATCAAAAGTGGCGGCGGGAGCCCAAAGTGACATGGCCTTCAGCAGTCCTCTGGTGAGATCATAGATCAGAAGACGCTGATATCTGTGTTTCAGATTGGAGATTGGGAATTCAGGATGATTTGTTTTGAAAGAAACTTCTCTTTCACGCTCTCCTAAAATTGGCTGGATGTTTTGAGGTAATGGGAATTTAGTAGATAAACGAGAAGCCCGTTTTGCTCGGCAGTCATTTTGGCCATGTGCACACAGTTTTAGGAATGACAACGACATTTAAATATGGGATCAAATCCCTTAAATTCTTGTTCTATGTGTGCATGAAACAGACTTACTTGCAAAATTGTGATGATGATTGACAATATGGTAACCAAAGCAAAGACCTGGCATCTCACGCATTTGGTTTCTGCTATTTTTGACTAAAGTAATATTACAGCAACCAAAAACTTAACTTAAAACCCTGCAATTTTAAAAATCCAGGTAAATACAGTCAATTTTGGAACGTAAATAGTTGAGAGAAAACGCATGTTGTGTAACAGTATATTGGATCAGTGCATACGCTCTTAAAGTGACAGCAGCCTAATAAACTCGCTGCTCTTGACTGAATATCTTTTGTAATTTTAATTGTAAGCATAAATCTGTATTACATTTTTACAATGAAGACTATGCAGTGTTATTTTACATTAATTACATTAATTACAACAAAATTACCCCAAAAAAATTATGAGATAATAACAAATTAACTGTATGGCAGGTTTTTCCATGGTATCGAACATCAATATTTTTTAATTGTATCATATCGAAGTTGGAAAAACACTAGTGCACACACCAGGGTCAGAAATTAACGTGGGCTTTGGGCAAGAATGCCACCAAAATTAATAAAAATGCTTCCAAAAACCAAAAAAAAAAGAAAAAAAAAAGAAGTGGTGTTTTCCCGAATATCAGCACGTTTGCAAATATGATATTGATTTTATACAAAAACTCAAACAATAAGTTAATAGGCTATTAAGTGACTTACATTTTAGACACAATATTGCCAATATTGTCTGTTTTTCCTCTATTTTGTCAACGAAAATAGTTCCAAACAGTAGAGCCATTGCCGTCTCCTTGCAACACAGTTTCAGTTTCGTTAGTGAATGAATCCGTGTTTTTGAATGAATCATTATAATGAATGACTCGACGACTCACTCAATTAATTCTGCTTTGTCCCTGAATGAATCAGTCATTTTAAACGAGTTGTTTGAATGATTCAATGACTAACTCGTTAAGACAATGATTTGCCGCCACCTACTGGCGGTTCTAGTGCTGTCAAATTGGTTAATCGCGATTAATCGCATCTAACATAAAAGTTTGTGTTTACATAATATATGTGTATATAAATATAGGGGCTGAGGGATGAAGATTGAATGCTGTTTTTGTTTTCGATCGTGATTATAACAATATTTCTGGTTAAAGAGAGAGAATGCGTTTACAAATATACCATTAATAGCGAAATATGAGATAACATTGTAAATATAGCAGAGGTAAAGTAATTGTAGTCGCATTGCATACAGTGTTTTTGTCTTTTTTTTCCTCTGGGGGCGGGGGGAGGAGTCCCTAAACATAACAAAGTCAAGCTCCACCCATTACGTCCATAGAGGGGGAGCTGGACACCATTTGGCATTACAGTGAGCAGGTGCATATTTTTTATATTTTTCATTTTTGGATTTATTTAAGGTATACTATGTTTGCTGCTTTTTCTAGTACCTCTGTTTCTTGTGCATACAAAAAAGAGACTTCGAAATCTAAAAAATGAAATCCATTTAGTTTAATTTTGTACACACAGACGCCCAGTCGATAAAATGATCAGTTAATGGAAATCCCGCCGTATTTTCCCCATGGTAATCGTGGTTTAAATGATTTGAATAGAGCTGAAGTGTATAATTTCTGACGTCTTGTCCCTGACCCATCTTCCTTCCATGCTCCTGCATGCTCACGGTCTGCCCTGCAGATGGCCGAGCAGTTTGGTGTCAGTTATGAGCACAGCAATGCTGGCTCCGATCCGCTATGTTTCGATCTGTTGACATATGGGGCTGCTGGGGTGCATTAAACATGGGCTACTGATACTGTACAGATTGTCTCGCGTCCCGCTGCCTCATCGTATGATGTTGCGTCTTTTGTTGTTGTATGATCGTGTCATTTTCCACCTATGGAAACATACCACATGGTCTTGCTGTGCATGATGTAAACGGGTACGCGCCTAACCGTTCGTATTTCCTCAAACAGGAAACGGTGGTGGTTCCAGACAGGAAGCTGATGCTGGAGGTGGACCGTCAGATGGCGAGCATCCAGAAGGGACCCTACCTGGACTTTTTTTTGGCTTTGGCCATCTGCAACACAGTGGTGGTTTCCACAGTGACGGCCCAGAGACAGAGGGTGAGCGCGTGGACGGCACTGACCTTGCTGGAGCCGAGAGGGTTGGGGACTCTGACTCACAACACAAAAACTGCCCTCGTGTCAAAACAATAACAATAATAGCCCACCATGTAAATTATGTAAATGAGTACCTGTGGCCGCAGACTCGTTGCCCAGAGGTATTTTATTACTGCCCCTGCATGACTAATTCTTCTTTGGCTAGTGCTTCGCAGCCCAGTGGTATGCATTGTAATTACTACATTTTAATTCTCAAGCAAGCTCCAATGGCTCACTTGGTGGAGGCAATTAGATTTTTCATCAGTCGGACGGACAGCGTCCCCCAAGTCCACCCCACATGTCTGTAATGAGTTGAGTCTGAGAGAGAAGTTTAGTGTAGCTGAGTATCCTTCACTGCTGGTCAGTGCTAATTTCCCAAATTGCACTTGAGGACCCCGAGCAAAGCACTTTGTCCAGGGTAGAAATTATATTTGGCCTCAGACCTGTAGCACTGAGACATTCAAAGACATTGGGTCAACATTAATTAAGTTGATTACCAATGGAGCATGATTGTATCACCCTGGGTCCATCACAACCTAAGAGGCAGTCACAATGTGTGCAGATCCACAGCACCTGAAGAACGAGATTATTAGAGCGTGGGCTCGCTTTCAATATTTGCAATGTTTCATTTTTATTAGGACACACAGTTAATACAGAAAATCTGATTTAACCCTCTGGTGTTGTTCGGTCATTATAGACCAAAAAAAAAGAAGATATTTTTAAAATCATTATTTCATTGGAATGGTACGAAACTCTATAAGACCACAAAAAAACGAAAAAATTGAAAAAGCTAAATGCGCATACAAAAACTTGTGTTGTGACCGCCATAGGAAATGAATGAAAAATATGAAAAAAGAGAGCAATTTTTGGTGGGTATAACCTACAAATCAGCCGTGATGCAATGAAGGGGTGACACACAAAAAATATCAAAAGTGCAAAATAGACAAGGAAAAGCAAGGAAGAGGTTACACGAGTACAAACAGACACAACCACACTATTATATACACACTAATGAACTGGTGTGGCTGTAACAATATGGCAAAACTGATACAGAAGACTCAAATAAGAGGTTGAAATCAGATCAGACCCAGATTGATTGAGCTCTGATAAAGAATTCCTGTTCAATTTGTTACATTTTTATTACATTTTGATGTTATATGGAAGTTTGACTGTAGTAAAATATATGCAAAAACTGACATTTCAAATCAACATTTTAAACAAAAAACATCTAAACCTTGACAAAAAGTAGTCTTTGAGAACACCTAAATAAATACACAAATCCACAACCTAATAAATGTCTAAAAACTGCTGTATAGGGATCTAGTGGTTACACCATGGCATTACATAAGTTTTACTTTTTTTACTTCCACTAGATGGCACTAATCTGCCTTCAAAAATCAGACTTTAAAGGCATTGGGCCCTACTTAATGATCTAAGCACATGGTCAGGTGCACTTGGGGCGTGTCCAAATTCAAATTGCTAGTTTAACGACGGAAAAAAATGGTCTAAAAGGGTTGTGCCTAGTCTCTTAATGAGTCATCGGTGTGTTTTGGGTGTAACGTGTAATAAACCAATCAGAGTGTCCTCTCCCATTCTCTTTGCAATTTTCAAGCAGAAAGGCTGAATGCTTCTCCAGAGAGGAATCCTTTTATTTTTAATATTTGGCATGTTTGTTTGCTACTGAGCGTCCCTGTGTGTGTGTGTAACAGGCACGTTGTGCACCAGCCTATAGGCTCATATTATATTATATATTATATTATATAACGCACTCTTTAAATAACAAAAAAAGAAATACTGCACCATTGACTTTAGAGCAGATTTTTGTTGGTCAATGGCACTTTCTTTGTCATGTTTCCTCAAAATAGCAACACGCCTACAATGCACCTGAACACACTTCGTTTTCAGACCAGCGCATGCATTGGCGAACAGATGGGCACGAGTGCGTTTGCTTTTTAAACAACAGGACGTGAAAATGAAAACTGAAACTAGCTAAAAACGTCGCGCCTGGTGTCACATTGCGCCGGGTGTATGATATGTGTCTATTTTAACATGAAATACAGCTTTAATTGAAAAATAATAAAAACTATTAGAAAAATATTTTTTTGTATTTTTTCAATGGGAAATAATTATTGCATAAATATTAATTAGTGACATAAAATTGTCTCAAAATATTAAATAAGAACGAAAAAAATATTATTGAACAAAATATGTGACATTTATTTTACTGAAAATAAAAAAATAATACATTTTCAGGTGTTTGGTCACTTTTGACCGCAAACATCACAAGTGTGACTCCCTTTTTTTTTTCCTTTTTTTTTTCATTGATTTAAAGTAAACAAGACTTATATTTACAGATTTTTGATTTGTAATTTTACAAATAGCCAATATATACACAACCATTCAAAGGTTTGGGGTTGGTATGATTTTTGTCTCCATTTATTTGATCAAAAGTAGAGCGAAAACAGTAATATTTCAAAATATTATTACAATTTAAAATAACTTTTCTATGTTAATATATTTTAAAATGTAATTTATTTCTGTGATCAAAGCTGAATTTTCAGTATCATTACTCCGGTCTTCAGTGTCACATGATCCTTCAGAAATCATTCTAATATTTAAAATAGAATTTTTTTGTAACATTATAAATGTCACTTTTGATCAATTTAATGCATCTTCGCTCAATAAAAGTAGTTATTTATTTAAAAAAAAAAATTACTCATCACAAACCTTCAGACTGCCAACAAGGACTTTATAAAAAGATTTCATTAATCACACTCACAATAAAAATAGCCATATTCATTTCAGAAGTGATAACTCTACTCACTTAATTAGCACGCAACTTGGCACGGTCTCACATGCTTTTTTTAAAAAAACAAAATGTAATAATGCTCTTTTCCATACAGCATCTGTCAAGCAAATAAACATGTGTTCTTTTCCAGGTCAAAGGGCGCCGTACCTCTGCATACTCAGGTGGTTCATTTCATAACATGGGACAATGGTTCAGAAAGGGTTCTCTGCGGAAAGTCTTCAGCTCCATGAAGTTCTTCAGGAGAGGCGGGGACACGCTCGCAGATCCGTTCGCCAAAGATGAAGACGAGCCCGACATGTTTCACAGCTCGGACGTCTCCTACTCAACCACAGGGCAGAAGGTCATTTCAAGTGAGAGCGAGTTTAAACTCAGGTCGGAGGAGGTGTGTTTTGAAGCCCACAGCCCAGATGAGGCCGCTCTGATACATGCAGCAAAGGCTTATGGGTTCACCATGGTGGAACGCACTCCTCATTACGTCACTGTCAAGCTGCCTGATGATTCGCTGCTGAAGTTTGAGGTGCTGGACGTCCTGACCTTCGACTCGACGCGGAGGAGGATGTCCATAATAGTACGACATCCACACACCAATGAAATCATCATGTATACTAAAGGAGCTGATTCAGCCATCATGGAGAGACTGGGGAATGTGTTTTCAGGTGAGAATGAAAGACAGGAAGTGTTATCAGACAATTCCTGATCAAAAACATGAACCAACGTTCACCATTCAAACTAATGTAATCAAAAGTCTTCTGCCCATCATATGATATGCTGATATTGGAGTACAGGCTCAAATTTTATCCATGAAATATTAGTGATATTTACCCTGAGGGCTTTTTTACCTTTTATAAAGGGCATTTCCCCCCTAATCTTGTATGTATGCCTCATCTTTCATTTTAAATTCTTAAATTTGATAAATAAATTCAATTAGAATAATAAGACACTATTGTGCTGTTACCAATCAAATTAAATAATTTACACTGAAAAATTACAACTGCGTTAAATAAAGTTATGAGATTGTTTTAAATATTTTTTTTAATATAAAAATAAGAAATGTTGGAAAGAATGATACTTTTAAACATGACACTAAACCGCCAGTAGGCGGCGGCAGGTGATCGTCTTATGAGTGAGTCATTCATTCAAACGATTCACTCAAATGGCTGATTCATTCAAGAATGAGGCAGTTGTTTATGAATGCAACATTAAGGCTTGTTTCATTAACATGATGTTAACACGATTAGCATGTTGCTAGCATGTTTTTAGCAAAATGCTAACACTATTAGCATGTAGCTAGCATGCTAACACAATTAATGTAATGTTAACATGATGTTAACATGATGCTATTGATTAACATGATGTTAGCATTGTTAGCACAATTAGTATGCTGCTACCATGATGCTAACATGATTAGCATTTTGTTAACATGTTTGTAGCAAAACACTAACACAATTAGCATATTGTTAACATGATGTTAACATTATGCTGCATGATTAACATGCTGTTACCATGATGTTAACACAATTAACATGTTGATTGCATGATGCTAACATGATTAGCTTGTTGTTAACATGTTTGTAGCAAGACGTTAACACAATTAACATTTTCCTAGCATTATGCTAACATGATTAGCATGTCGTTAACATGTTTGTAGCAAGACGTTAACACAATTAGCATATTGTTAACATGATGTTAGCATTATGTTAACATGATTATTGTGTTGTTAGCATGTTAACACAATTAGCAATTTGCTAGCATGATGTTAACATGATTAACATGTTACATGTTTGTAGCAAGACGTTAACTCAATTAGCATGTAGGTATCATGATGTTAACACAATTAGCATATTGTTAATATGATAGCATGATTAGCATGTTGTTAAAATGTTTGTAGTAAGACGTTAACATAATTACCATGATGCTAACATGATTAGCATTTTGTTAACATGTTTTTAACAAGGCGGTAATACAATTAGCTTGTTGTTAACATGATTTTAACACGATTAGCATTTTGCTAACATGTTTGTAGCAAGACGGTAGAACAATTAGCATGTTGTTAGCATGATTCTAACATGATTAACATTTTGTTAACATGTTTATAGCAAGATGTTAACACAATTAGCATGTTTTTAGCATTATGCTAACACATTTTGACTTGTTTTTATCATGTTTTAACCCTAAGCATGTAGCTATTCACTGGTAGCATGTGAAGCATGTTGGAAGTCCAGTTTGCTAGCATGAGTCAAAAGAGCCAACCCCCATTTCTATATGATGTCCTTTTACTAAACGGTTGCTAGGGTACTCTGTTTGGCTGCTAGGGAGTGGCTTGGCAGCTGCCAGTAATGCATGTTGTTTGTTTTCCACAGATATGTCACAGGTGGATAGTGTGGCGAAGCAAATTGCTGTAAGAACTCAAAAAGACCTCGACATGTACGCCAGGGATGGATTACGGACGCTGTGCTTTGCCAAAAAGGTAGAAGTTTTGCAGAATCGACGCAGTAAGATCTGAAAACAGTTTAACAGTGTTGCTCATTAAAGCTCTGTGTTTTTCTCTAAAGGTTATCAGTGAAAATGAGTTCAAGGCCTGGTTTGCTATCAGACAGGAGGCGCTGGCAGCCATCGATGAGAAAGAAGAGCGTCTCATGGACACTGCAACCTACATCGAGAACAACTTCACTCTGCTGGGTACAGTCGCGCACTGCTAATGATTGTCATCCTCATCTTCCAAAGACATCCAAAGTCATAGTGTTATTGAAAACATGCTGAAGTATTCACAGTTTTGTGACATTAACTCGTCCACAGGGGCCACTGGCATTGAGGACCGTCTCCAAGAAAATGTCCCAGAAACCATCCAGGCTCTGAGACGGGCTGGCATGCAGGTGTGGGTGCTGACAGGGGACAAACCCGAGACGGCCATCAACATCGCATACTCCTGCAAGCTGCTGGACCATGAAGACCTGGTGTTCATCTTCAGCACAAACAGGAAGGTAATTGTGCCAGGCTCTAACTAATGTTTTTATAACTGGGCAGACCAGACACTCTTCCAGTGATTTGACAGGGCTCGACATTAAGTCATGGGCCTGTCCGAGTGTGATTTTTTTTTGTGTGTGTGTGTGTGTGTTCTAAAGCAATATTCTCAGTCTTCTATCAGCTTTCACATATTTAAATCTGCATATTTGTGATGTAGATTTTATTAAATGTGTGCTTCATCTTTCATTTTAAATTCTTAAATTTGATCAATAAATTCAACTAGAATGTACATTTCCTGAAGAAAATTTGAGTGGTGCTTGCTGTGCGCAACTACACTGCCCCATACTCTTTTAGCATGTTTTTAGCAAGATGTTAACATGTTGTTAGCATGATGCTAACACACTTAGCATGTTGTTACCATTATGTTAACATGATTAGCATGTTGTAAGCATTGATGCTAACACAATTAGCATTTTGTTAGCATTATGCTAACACAATTAGCATTTGTTGTTAACATTATGTTAACACAATTAGCATGTTGATAGCATGATGCTATCATGATTAGCTTGTTGCTAGCATGTTTTTAACAAGATGCTAACATGATTAACATGTTTTAACATTATGTTAACACACTTAGCATGTTGTTACCATTATGTTAACACGATTAGCATGTTGTTTACATGATCCTAACACAATGCTAACATGATTAGCATGTTGGTAGCATGATGCTTACATGATTAGCATTTGTTGCTAGCATGATGATATCACAATTAGCATGGTGCTAGCATGTTTTTAGCAAGATGTTAACGCATGTTTTAACATGTTAACACACTTAGCATGTTGTTACCATTATGTTAACATGATTAGCATGTTGTTAGCATGATCTTAACATTATGCTAACACAATTAGCATGTTGATAGCACAATGCTATCACGATTAGCTTGTTGCAAGCATGTTTTTAACAAGATGCTAACACGATTAACATATTTTTGACATTATGCTAACACGATTAGCATGTTAACATGATGTTAATACAATTATCATATTTTAGCATTATGTTAACACACTTAGCATGTTGTTATCATTACGTTAACATGATTAGCATGTTGTTAGCATGATCCTAACATGATGATAACACAATTAACATGTTGTTAGCATGATGCTAACATGATTAGCATGTTGTTAACAAATAGTGCTGGACGAGTTACACGCCAAAGTTTTGTGTGGAAGAAGAAGAATCAAATCAAATTAGCAATGTTGGAAAGAACGATACTTTTAAACATGAAACTAAAGCACCAGTAGGTGGCGGCAGGTGACCATCTTAATGAGTGAGTCACTGAGTCATTCATTCAAACGATTCGTTCAAATGGCTGATTCATTCAAGAAAGAGACAGTTGTTTATGAATGAGTCATTGAATCTTCGACTCAACCAATTTGTTCAAAATGCTGAATAATTCAGTATTGAGTGATTCTGTGAGTTGCGCTATGGTTCTGCTGTGATCTTTGTTTGGAACTATTTTTGCTGCTGAAACAGCTAATATTACGTCTAAAATGTAAGTGACTTAATTTTAACTACTTGTTTATTGAGTTTCGAGTGTGCTGCATTCATTTGGTTCGATTTTTCCTCGAGATGAGGCTGTGCAAGCCTCAACAGTGCAACCTTGTTACCGTCAGTACATTATACATTATTATCCACTATCAGTCGCCACTTACACTAAATGAAATCAGAATCATTGTCGCGTTTTGGTGATTCTCTAGTTATTTAGTTGTTATTGATGTTTTAATCAGGCTGCTTGTCCGGTTGGGCAAGTAAAATTCTCTTTCACTTGCCCCTTCAGAAAATCCACTCGTCCCAGACAAGCGTTAACGTCGAGCCCCGATTTGACCTTAATTAGTCAACCAGCTTCATCAGAAAAATTAAATAGGGGCTTTAAACAGAATCAACCATATCAGATATCCGAATATGAGCATGTTTTTCATGAGTTGCACATGTTGTTTGGGATTTAAAACACTGAACCCGCAGAAAACAAAAAAAGGGTTAATGGTTTATCTGGGACAACAGAGGCTTCAGTGTTACGCGGTTTCATCCTCTCAAGAGTGAACTTCTACATAGCGTTCAAACATACAAATGTGCTTGTATCAATTTGTCAGATATGCTGTTTTTCATTTCATGTCTGCCTGAGTCTGTGTTTAAGAGAGCTGAGAAAAAGTGCATTCACCATTCTGAATGGCTCATATTGCTGCTCTGTAATCCCATTTTCACACTTCTGAGGAGGGCAGGAAACCGTTCTACTTTCATTTCAACATTAAATCCCTTACTGAAGACTTCCACATATTGTTTTACACACATTTTATGAAATGCCTCATCTTATGCATCTCTCTTTCTGTTGTCCTAGTAGTATTTTTTAAGGTACAAGATTATTTGTCATCATCTTATATCTTAGTTTATTCCCAAAATAGAAATCTGTGTGGAAAATGCGAGACTCATAAGCCATTTATGTAACGTAGTGAAATGGGCAACAACTGAAATTTAATTTGGATGTAACCTTAACCTAGATATATTCTCAAACCAGCAGTGAAGTATGATGTCACAACTCATGAATATTAATTAGGTCATGCTGTCATTGCAAGATAACCTGTCTATTCACGTAATCTCGTTCAAGATAAGATTTGAAACGCTGCTGTAGTTGATGTGACGTCATGCTAATGTGTTCCACAGCACTCCTGCGATAACGAAACAGCTGCAGTTTTCAGAGCCAGATGCTGCAGTTGATCTTCACCACATACTGAAGGCATGATGGGAAATGACTTACTAACATCACAGCTTCATTGGCTTAGAACATCTGTCATATTTTTGGCTTGTCTAAAATGTAGTGTGTTAAAAGTGTGGTTGATTATGATTTCACTTTTTTTAGCTTTAGTTAGTGTGTAATGTTGCTGTTTGAGCATAAACAACATCTGCAAAGTTACGACGCTCAAAGTTCAGTGCAAAGAGAGATATTTTCTCTGTTTAAGGACTACAACAAATGGCTGCAAGGGCCGTAATTTTATCCACTAACCATTCAGAAACGTCTAAAAGTTGTAACTTCTTCCTGAGTCTCTCCATCAGTGTCGACTCCGGTTTGAACAATGTAAGGCTGAACACTTTTGTCATTTTGGCTGCGTGAGATTCTCCAGCTTTGTTGTTGTTGAGCTGTTAAAGCTCCGCCCTCTTCTGGAAAGGGGGCGGGGAGCAGCAGCTAATTTGCATTTAAAGGGACACACACAAAAACGGCGTGTTTTTGCTCACACCCAAATAGGGGCAAATTTGACAAGCTATAATAAATGATCTGTGGGGGATTTTGAGCTGAAACATTCTGACTTATATTACATCTTGTGAAAGGGGCATTATAGATCCCCTTTAATTCTTATATAATTTAAAATAAAAATGAATGTAAAAAGAATACAATAAAATAGTGATATAGTATCCTACCATTCAAAAGTTTTGGGTCAGTATGATTTTTATAATAATTAATATTAAATTAAATTAATATTTTTATTCAATAAAGATGCATTAAATTGATCAAAAGTGGCAGTAAACACATTTATGTTACAAAATATTTCTATTTTAAATAAATGCTGTTCTATTCATCAGAGAATCCTGCAAAAAAATCACGATTTTCACTAAAATATTTAGCAGACTCAAAAAAAACCCAAAAAACAAATTTAAGCCTTTTTTCAAGATTTTCGCATTTCAAATAATAGTAAAATTTAATTAAAATGAATTTAATAATCCTTACATATTATTCATATAATGAATTAAGAATAATAAATGAAAAACTAGAGCTTAATAAAACATTTTGTATATATTTTCATGGAACAAAGGAATGTTTCTGTTTAGTTTATGTGATTCGTATTCATAAATTTTAACATTTTAATTTTAATTTAAAAAAAAAATTATGATTATGAATCAAATAAACTAAACTATACAGGATTAATTTTTTATTTTGAGTGCAGCACAACTGTTTTCAACATTGATAATAATCAGAAATTTTTATTTTTCATATTAGAATGATTTCTGAAGGATCATGTGACACTGAAGACTGGAGTAATGATGCTGAAAATTCAGCTTTGATCACAGGAATAAATATTTTATTATATATGACCATAGAAAACAGCTGTTTTATAATAATTTTATAAACAGTGTACACTGAATTACCTGTTCAACACATCTGCAATAATGTAAATGTAGTTTTTGTTTTTGTAGTTAAAGTAAAACACAATCCTTGTTATTTTGCAGTCTGTGTGTAAAATGAGGATAGAAGACACACTGGGCGAGGTGCGACGGAGTTCCCGCTCATCCGGAGCGGAAGCCCAGTCCAGGGGTTATATTCAGCTGGTGATCGATGGACCGACTCTGAGCATGGCCATGTCAGACGACCTGGTGGAGCAGTTTGTGGAGCTTTGCAAACACTGTCGGGCGGTGCTTTGCTGTAGAGTGACGCCGCTGCAGAAGAGCAGTGTGGTCAAACTCATACGGCAGAAACTGAGGGTCATGACCCTCGCTGTAGGTAATGAAACCTCTGATTTGAGGTGGAAGGGTTTCTGAAATCATTTATGAGATTACTTAGAAGCACATTGGTTTTCTGTTGTGATTCATTATGATCTGTGTCGATTTAGGTGACGGCGCCAATGATGTGAACATGATTCAAGCTGCAGACGTTGGCATTGGCGTTTCTGGACAGGAGGGAATGCAGGTTTGTATTTTTGTGTTTTGTAACCCACTCCCTTGTGAATTTTCTGATTCACTGGATCATGTCTGTTTTAAGTCGTCATTGTGATCTTGTTTCTTCCATATTGTGACGAATATCTGAGTGAAACGGCTTCCTGAAGAAAAAAAAAAAGATTTTTATCCATCGGGAATTGAGGGAGGGGCACGTTAATGTTTTTAATTAAAGATTACCTATATGTTTTGTTTTTTTAAATTCTTTCCCCGCCATTGACCAAATTTTCCGGCTTTCTGTGTTTTCACTGTTATACATTAGGGGGCGCTATTACACATCTTCTGAAAGATTACAGAATCTCCAAATCAAAACACAGGCGAAAAAGAAGCAGAAACAAGTGATAGAAGTGTTGTTTATGCACGTTATAGTCTTTGAAAAAATGCGATTTTATCAGCTTTTTGATGAAAATGTTGCTCTTTTATGAAACTTACCCACATTCAAGTGTTAATATTGCATTTTTAAATACTCATACAACTAAATATTCTCAGGGCAAGTTTTGTGAAAATGATTTTTTAAAACATTCCATAAAAAAGAAAAGCCAGTTAAGATTTCATGGTGACTTTAAGTTCTGTGTTTGTGTCTTACAGGCCGTCATGGCCAGTGATTTTGCCATCACACGCTTTAAACACCTGCAAAGACTGTTGCTGGTTCACGGACACTGGTGCTACTCAAGGCTGGCCAACATGGTCATCTATTTCTTCTACAAGAATGTGGTAATTATCACCATATCTACATTTAATATAAATTCTTAAAGGGGACCTATTATGGTCCTTTTCACAAGATGTAATATAAGTCTCTGGCGTCCCCAGAATGTGTCTGTGAAGTTTCAGCTCAAAATACCCCACAGATCATTTATTATAGCATGTTTTAAATGCCCATTTTTGAGTGGAAGGAAAAACATGCTGTTTTCGTGCATGTATCTTTAAATGCAAATGAGCCCCCTTTCCAGAAGAGGGCGGAGCCTATACAGCTCCTGCCTCTGCAGCTGCTCCAGCTTCGAGATAATGTGTTCAACTCACCCAGGGGAGGAGCTAAACTAATAGGCCAGAGTCCGTCAGCAGTTGTGGGCGGGGCCTGAGCAGTATGACGTCACTTTGTACAGAAAATGAAAATGGCTTGTTCTATGAGACTGTTGAGGTTTTATGGGGAATTAAAAAGGAGTGTGTGGATTTTTATCATTATAGGGTGGTTGTGTTCACACACTGCCAACACGTGTTCAAACACCATGTAAAAATGAATTTTACATAATAAGTCCCCTTTAAGAACTAAATGGCGCTTGATTTGAGTGATTAAGCAACTATAAGCGACTGAACGCTAGTGGGCGGAGCCTATGATGTGATGATGTATAACTATGGAGGTGGGCATATGCAAATATATTTGCCTGTGTGACATCACAGGTCACCAAATATCAAAACGAGCTGTTTTTGGAGCTTGATTAAATAAATGCTTTGGACGTTTTAAGCTCTGAAACTTGCAGGATGTTTTAATTATACAAAGACGACTCCTTTAAAATATATTCAAATAGAAAACAGTTATTTTATATTGTAATAATATTTCACATTATTACAGTTTTTACTCTATATTTGATCAAATAAATGCAGCCTTGGTTTCAAAAACATTAAAAAATAATCTTACAGACCCCAAACTTTTGAATGGTACTGTACATCACAATCATCGCAAACTCTAATCACATTCATCTGTTCCATCAGTTATTATAACATCCTTAAACTCACTTATGAAATATGAATAATCAGCACCAACCCTCACTAACTAACCTGTGTCTTCTCACTCAGGCATATGTGAATCTGCTGTTCTGGTATCAGTTCTTCTGCGGCTTCTCTGCCACGGCCATGATCGACTACTGGCTCATGATATTTTTCAACCTGATCTTCACCTCGGCTCCTCCCATCATGTTTGGGATAATGGACAAAGAGGTGTCAGACTCCACTTTACTGAGCCTGCCTGAGCTCTATAAGAGAGGACAGCACTCGGAGGTGAGGAATCGCACTGTCACGTATCACAATTTATCATTACTCTACTGCTGTATTAATGGTAAAACTTTACAATAAGGTTTCACTAGTTGAACACATGAACTAAGAATGAACAATACTTCTACAGCATAACTAATGTGGGCCATTCACAGCATTTGATAGCAATCATAAACGTTATCCTGGTGTGTATGGCTCTGCTATGTATAGTGGGCGTCCATATGGGTTTTGCACAAAAGATGAACATGACGACACATGCTAGTGGATGAGTTGAATCAACTCCACAGCAACTACATAAATTTATCCTCTAACCATTCAGAAACATCTAAAAGTTGTAACTTCTTCCTGAGTCTCTCCATCAGTTTGAACAATGTAAGGCTGAACACTTTCGTCATTTTGACTGCGTGAGATTCTTCAGCTTTGTTGTTGTTGAGCTGTTAAAGCTCCGCCCTCTTCTGGAAAGGGGGCGGGAGCAGCAGTTCATTTGCATTTAAAGGGACACAACGTGTTTTTGCTCACACCAAAATAGGGGTTGTAAATGTCAGGCCCTGTCTTGTAACACATTTAAACGTTTGATTTCAGGGCTACAGACGTTCAACGTTTTGGATTGCAATTCTAGATGCTTTCTATCAGAGTCTAGTGTGCTTCTTTATTCCATACTGGGTAAGAACATCTGTTCAGTCTCTTGTCTGTTTCTGTATCATGTGTTTTGGAGTAATGTGTTATCTAATCACTGCTTGTACTTTCTCAAGACATACAACGGTTCAGACATCGGCATATTCTCGTTCGGCACTCCCATGAACACGGTCTCTCTGTTCACCATCATCCTGCATCTGGCCATTGAGATCAAGAGCTGGGTGAGTTTACGCTCCACTTCATCACTGCAGAACACAATCACACGGCATCTATCATCTCACATTCACTTTGTATAGACTGTGGTCAGGGCAGCGCCATATTTAATCTTTGACAGGAATGAAAACGAGGCTGTGAGGGATAAAAGACAGTGGATTGTACTGTTGTTTAACAACAATCCGATGTTCAGCCGATGAAACGTCTTACCAGGGGGTGAAAAAAAACTTTTAGTAAACAAAAACTCCATAAAACAGCTTGTTATGAGTAGAGAAAAGTATGTGATCTTCAAATTCTGTAAATGGAAGTAAAATGTGTTAAATCTAACCTGACTAAGCTCTATTAGTGCAACATTTTCTTTAACACTGAAAATATATTCTAAAAGAAGAATGATTGTGAACGATAACACTTTAATAAAACATGTTTTTAAAACACTTTTGTTTTGTTCCCTGGTGCCCACTTATAATGTTACTCAAGGTTTCTTGCATGAGTCTCGGATTGATTTTGCTACTGTACCTTTAAGACTATGTAAACAGTGTATTATGAATGGCTAGCCTTTTCACACTTAAATAAGCAAGAGCATTTACACTACTATTCAAAAGATTAGGGTTAATAAGATTTATTTTAAAATATAATAATCAGAAATGTTTCGTGAGCAGCAAATCATCATTCTAATATGTGACTAGAGTAATGATGCTGAAAATTCAGCTTTGAAATTACATTTCAAAATATGTTAATATAGAAAACTGAACTGTTATTTTGAATTATAATAAAATGTCACAATATTATTGTTTTTTAATATATGCAGGCTTGGTGAGGAAAAGTATGGAAGATGATTAGGACCAAGTAATAATAAAAAAATAAAACAGTCTCGAGATTAAAGTCATTATAATGCGCGATTAAACTCGTTAAATTTCTAGAAAAAAAGTTAAAATACAATGTTGAGAATAAAAACATTAAAATATAAGAATAAAGTCATTTTCTAAAAAAAAGTCTAAAAAAAATGTTTAGAATAAACTCGTCAAATAAATTCATAAAATTTTGAGAATAAAGTCGTGTTTTGAGAAAAAACTCGTTAAATTTCGAGAAAAAAAAAGTTGAAATAAAATGTTGAAAATAAATTCATTAAATTTTGAAAATAAAGTTGTGTTTCGAGAAAAAACTTGTTAAATTTAGAGGAAAGAAGTCAAAATAAAATGTTGAGAATAAACTCATTAAATTTTGAGAATAAAGTCATTGAGTTTTGAGAAAAAAACGTGTTGAATTTCGAGAAAAGTCAAAATAAAATGTTGAGAATAAATTCATTAAATTTTGAAAACAAAGTCGTGTTTCAAGAAAAAAACTCATTAAATTTAGAGAAAAAAAGTCGAAATAAAATGTTGAGAATAAATTCATAAAATTTTGAGAATAAAGTCATTGAGTTTTGAGAAAAAACTTGTTAAGTTTCGAGAAAAAAGTCTAAATAAAATGTTGAGAATAAATTCATTAAATTTTGAGAATAAAGTCGTGTTTCGAGAAAAAACTTGTTAAATTTAGAGGAAAAAAGTCAAAATAAAATTTTGAGAATAAACTCATTAAATTTTGAAAAGAAAGTCGTGTTTCGAGAAAAAACTCGTTAAATGTAGAGAAAAAAATCGAAATAAAATGTTGAGAATAAACTCATTAAATTTTGAAAAGAAAGTCATGTTTTGAGAAAAAACTCGTTAAATGTAGAGAAAAAAGTCAAAATAAAAGGTTGAGAATAAACTCATTAAATTTTGAAAATAAAGTCATTGAGTTTCGAGAAAAAACTCCTTAAATTTAGAGAAAAAAAAGTCAAAATAAAATGTTGAGAATAAAATCATTACATTTTGAGAATAAAGTCATTGAGTTTCAAGAAAAAACTCGTTAAATGTAGAGAAAAAAAGTCGAAATAAAATGTTGAGAATAAACTCATTAAATTTTTGAGAATGAAGTCATTGAGTTTTGAGAAAAAACTCCTTAAATTTCGAGAAAAAAGTTGAAATAAAATATTGAGAATAAACTCATTAAATTTTGAAAATAAAGTCATGTTTCGAGAAAAAACTCGTTAAATTTAGAGAAAAAAAGTCTAAATAAAATATTGAGAATAAATTCATTAAATTTTGAGAATAAAGTCATTGCGTTCCGAGAAAAAACTTGTTAAATTAATAAACTAAATGTCTATACACACTCGTCCAGCCTAGGGTGAAGTCATTATGCTTATCTGCACATAGGATGGTTTATTAATAAGGTGTGTACAGAATTTGATGTTTTTAAATAAGAGTTTTTCACTTTAAGCATTTTAGAACGTCCCGTTTTCTTGCAAGTACATTGCGTAAATTTTACTGTTTTTTCTTCTAAAAAAGACCCAGCCGCTTGCAAATTAAAAGTTCGTTTGCTACTTTTTATTCGGTTATTATTAGCTAAGGCTGTATTTTTTGTCATTATTTCTTTGTTATGAATGCGTGTTTATTCTCAACATTTTTTCAACTTTTTCAAGTTTTTTCTCAAAACACAATTTTATTCTCAAAATGTAGTGAGTTTATTGTCAACATTTTATTGTGACTTTTCTCGAAATGTAACATTTTTTTTCTGGAAACAAAACAAATTTATTCTCTAAATTTAGCAAGTTTAATTTCAACATTTTATTTAGACTTTTTTTTCAGAAATTTAACAAGTTTTTTCTCGAAACACAATTTTATTCTCAAAATGTAGCGAGTTTATTGTCAACATTTTATTGTGACTTTTCTCGAAATTTAACAATTTTTTTCTCGAAACACAACAAATTTATTCTCTAAATTTAGCCAGATTAATTTCAACATTTTATTTTGACTTTTTTTTTCAGAAATTTAACAAGTTTTTTCTCAAAACAATTTTATTCTGGAAATTTAGCAAGTTTATTGTCGACATTTTATTTTGACTTTTTTCTCAATTTAACTAGTTTTTTCTCGAAACTGACTTTATTCTCAAAATGTAGTGAGTAAATTGTTGACATTTTATTTAGACTTTTTTTCTCAAAATGTAATGACTTTAATCTCACATTGTAATTACTTTAATTTCAAGATGGTTTTATTTATTTATAATTGCTTGATCCTAATCCTCTTCCATACAAAAGATACTTATTTCAAAAACATTAAAAAATCTTACCGACCCCAAACACATGAATAATAGTGTAAACGAACAGAATAAAATTAGTGTTTAACAGTAATCCTATCTAAGCTACTTCTTTCTTTCTATGTTACTTTGACTGGGTGGGCCAGAAGAGGCATTTTGTGACATGAAAATGTATTTTTCATGAAATGAGCCGTGTTTGTTGGTCTTGCAGACGGCGGTGCATTGGGTGATCATGGTCGGCAGTGTGCTGGTGTACTTCATCGTGACTCTGGCCTACAGCGCCATCTGTGTCAGCTGCAACCCTCCCTCCGACCCCTACTGGATCATGCACAAACAAATGGCCGATCCCATGTTTTACCTCGTCTGCATTTTAACAACTGTTGTTGCTTTATTGCCAAGGTATCCAAAGTTTAGCATTACCATTATGTGTGTATAATAGCATCCAATCAGTGACGTTGTTTAGATGTCATACATGAACATTAAGGGTGTAAATCGGATATAACAATATGATCTGACATCGATTATCTTAGCTAGCAATACAATATTTGCAAAAACTCAAAACTTGCCTCGATACGATTAATATTTGATAAAATTCAGGGGCCCACGACTGATCTATCTGTATTAAAGTCACCATGAAATCCAAAATCGACAATTCTTATTGTTTTTTTTAATGGAATATTGCAGTGTTTATTATAAATGAATTATCGGTGCACATCATCATTATTGTTTTAAATTCATGTTCCACATAATCTTGAATCAGAATATCTTCTCCCTCTTGCAGCATCTCTTCTCTTCTCTGATGATGAGGGCGGGGCAACCTGTCACTCACATGAGATCCACCAATAGCAAACCACAACCATCCAATCAATTCCCCACAGACAAAATCAAGCCCCGCCCAACATTTGCTCTTGTTTGAGAAGCAGTTTCACTCGGATATACGGCACAATAGAGACTTCCATTTCATGCCAACTTTAAGATATTATCTTATACAACCAGTTACATTTTTATAAACGCACAAATGCAACCAAAATATAACATGAACATTAAATTAAACTCTCTGAAAACTATAAATCCTGAATCCGAACTGGGACATCCACAACAAACAATAGACTTCAGTTTTTTTTTTTTTTTTTTTGCCTATATATATATATATATATATATATATATATATATATATATATATATATATATAATACATAGCCTAATTAGCGCTCAAATGCAAACATAAAATTAACATATTAATGCTATCAAACTCATCAGAATCGGATGTTAGCAAACATACAGAAAATACATGATCTGATATATGCTGCATCACAAACAGTTTGTAAGGACCCATTTTGAGAGTTATATTTGCTGTGTGAGCTTCTCCTGTATTGTTTATGTCTCAGTGTATTGGAATCGCGAGATTGTGGGCGGAGCATGACCTCATTTGCATTTAAAGTTACACATTTTTTCTCCCACACAAAAACAGGCAGTTAAAACATGGTATAATAAAAGAAACCACAGGGTATTTTAAACCTAAACTAAGGGGCATAATAGCTCACCTTTACGCAAAGCATATTACATTTGATTGATGCATCGATCGATGTATCAGATTACACCCCTAAAGTGTATACACAGTATTTCAAATGCAATATTCTCCCTTTTTGTGTCTTTACCACTGTTTTTTTTTTTTTTTTCAGGTACACCTTGCATGTCCTAAGGGGATCGCTGGCACCCTCCCCTCACCTCCGCGCGCGGCAGCTAGAGCGGCTCCCCCCCTCCTATCGGGAGCAGCGGATCAGAGAGTGGCGTGGTCTCCGAGACACGTGTATTCCTCCTTCCCTCAGATCCCAGGAACACAGCTCCTCTGCCTGCCCCAGTGCATAAAGTACACAGTCCGGCACATGTACAGAGAACGACAATGCCGCAAAGCTTGAATTTTTCAAACCCGATATTTATGTTTTGCACACACGGATGCGCATATGCACTCCAAGGAATGAAGCTGTGCTTTTCTATTTTGAATGTGCTCAAACCATTTGCATGAACTTCACATGTTTCTGCGCGGCTCAGTTCACACTTGATCAATACATGCGTGGCGTGAATGAATGTAATCTGTTGGGTGGAGGATGCAGCTGAGCCTTTTCTCTTCCTGTTGTCATGTGGACCACATTTGTATGCATTTGCGCTTTGAGCTGCTCATGCAATAATTGAGGTTTGCAGATGTTACATAATATCTTGGTTCATATATTCAGAGCTTGTTGTGCATGCTGACAGAAATACAAGCACCACAGTGCGATTAAGGAGGCTGGATCTTCTTCTTAATTCCTAATAAATTTATTGGCTCCTAAAGGCGTGTTGATGATGTCTGTGTACGTATGCATGTGATCACACCGACATTTGAATATTTAATTGCACTGCTGACGTCTGGCTGACGTTCTTCACTCATGATGGGGTCAGTGATGACCTCACGCGCAGACAGATCATAGCCGCGCGAGCGTGTCTCTCTTCCCCATCCTTCCAGCATGTGTGTAACATACACCACAGTCAAGGCTCAGTACGAGGAAAAAAAGTGTCCATCGCTGCTTCTATTTGCAGAACCCACGGCGGTTTTATGTAATGATGTCAGACTTGTTTCTGACGGGCCGCTTCTGCTCTCTGGTGGCAGATTGATGAACTGCAAACACATCATTCATTTATGAAAGCCACGTGACAGTGTTTCAGTCCACTTACTGAAAGATTTCTACGGGTGAATAGGTATAATCCGAATTAAACTGCTAAATTTATTTTTATATTGTGATTTTTTTAACTTTTAATATATACAAATTCGGTATTATATTATTATTTAATATGCACACATTTGTATTTTTTATTAAGTGATATAGGTCCCCAAACAAACTTTTTTTGTTTGTGAAAAAGGACATTTAAAATATTATTTAATAAAACACCTGTATGAAAAGCTGCATTCACGTCACCTCGAATTTACCGGAATCTTGAAATGACAACACGTGACGTTATATTCGGAGCTGTTCACGTCCTTTGGTCCTAGGACTGGGAATTATGCGTTTCCATGGCACCACTATCAACGCCTAATAAATCAATCTACAGCGGTCAGGTGGTACAGCGGCCACGTGGTACATCTGGGGGCTTTCAGAAAACTCCCAGCTTACAAGCTGTAATTACTAGCTCTACGAGGATGTGAACGCTTTTTACAAGCTAGAATCTCGTAACAACAGGAATTACGAGGCCGCGTGAACGCACCTTAATATGTAAATGTATGTTCGTAACAAACAGGGTTGCCAGGTTTTCACAACAAAACCCACCCAATTGCTCCTCAAAACTAGCCCAATGGCATTTCAGGGGGGTCCCACGGTCAAAAACGCGTTCCGGGGGGTAAAATCTGCATTTTTGCCGGGGCTCCCCTGGTAAAATTTGCATTCCAGGGGCTAAATATCACGTTATTTGGGGTCAATTCAACCCGCGGACATGAAAAACAAACCGCGACAACAGTGTAAAAGTAGCCCAATTCCGCGGGAAAACTGTGGACTTGGCAACACTGCGCACAAGTCCTGAAAAGTGAAGCCAAAGCGTCTCGATCGCCCCCGGGTGGTTGGTCCCAGTATAGTCATAAACCCCGCCCTCTCCATGTATTCAAATAGGATGCGAGGCAAATTAAACAATTAATTTACACTTCAAATAATTTTTTTACAAAGAAGGTTTCTGTCATTTTATGTAGTTTTTATCACGCTGATGTGAGTTCGTTTTTAAAATATGTTTGGTTATTTGATGCTATAAAAACGGGGGTGTGACGTCATGATTGACAGCGTTTCTGAATGAAGTAGTCATTTTCCAGCGGAATTGGGCTACTTTTACACTCTTGCCGTGGGTTGTTTTTCATGTCCGCGGGTTAAATCGACCCAAATAACGTGATATTTAGATTTGGAATGAGAATTTTACCAAACCAAAAATGAGAATTTTACCCCCTTTTTACCGTGGGACCCCCCCTAAAATGCCATTGGGCTAGTTTTGAGGAGCAATTGGGTGGGTTTTGTTATGAAAACATGGCGACCATGTCACTGAGGCACCAACAGACTTTTTTCAGGATTTTCGGCAGGAGATTGGAGCTTTAACTTTAATTTCTACATTTCCATAACGGTTTATTTCACACCGACATCATAAGTTGTTATGCAGTAAACTGTACTAAGCGATTCCGCGGGAGAGTGGGCGGGGCCTAGATAGCGCGCGCGGCTCTACTTCATGCTCACAACTGCGCAGAATCGGTCCCGAATCAGCACAAGATGTCGGCGCCATATTGGGACATTGGCGGCTTCACTTTTCAATGGAAGAGAGTGGAGGTGCGTCGTCCATATTTCTTTTTAACAGTCTGTGGTTTGTAATGAGATTGTGTGATGACATTTGTAATGAAATGTAAATGAAACATTTTAATATAATTCAAGAAGCAATATTGAAAAGTATGGCTTTCTATTATGAAATATGAGATTTACATTATGATTCATGAACAAAATATGAAAATGGCATTTAAATGATGCTATTTGATTCTGTAATAGGTGAACGGAATATAAAACTATAAAAATGACATTTTTATTCATTTCAATTGTGGATGTTTTTTTAATAGTTTGAACAACAACCCTATCTGTAGGACCTCCCCTTAAAGTGAGATCTGCACAAATAAATTCAAGAGACATACAAACAAAACAGTAAATAAAAACAACAAATAATGGCATTTTATTAATATTGACCTTCCTTTGAAATGTAAATATCTTTAAGTATTCTTTATGCTACCAAACATTAAAAAAACCCACTTCCCAGTAAAGCTAAAGATTTTTTTGTGAATTACAGTGAATAACACATCAGTTGCACTTACAAATCGATCTGGATAAGAAACACTTTACACAGTATCATTTCAATGATCAGATTAACATACGAGGACAAATGCATATTATACGTTTATAAATCTCAAAATAAATAACGGCACAGTGTTTTCAGGAGCCAGAATGTTCTGTACACAATAGTTATTAAAATATTTGCATTGTCAAGTACAAAAATAATTGGTAGGAAAGGCCTGTTGGAATATTTTTAATAAATATAGTGTAGAAATAAAACAAGTTATTCTATTGCCAGAGAATGATTGTTTAGTGAAATATACTTAATTAACCAGTTTATAGTATTTCTGGTATCACTTTACAATAAGATCTCATTTGTTAACATTTAATTTCTCATTTAATAAAGGCCTTCTGAAGCGAAATGATGTGTTTTTGTAAGAAACAATATATCCATATTTAAAACTTTATAAATGATAAAACTAGCTTCCGGCAAACGGAAGTAACTTAATGTGTACGCTGCAGTTTATAAAGTTTTAAATATGGATATTTTTCTCAGAAAAACGCATTGCTTTGCTTCAGAAGGCCTTTATTATTAAACCCTGGAGTCGTATGGATTACTTTTATGATGGATGGATGCACTTTTTTGGGCTTCAAAATCTCAGCTCCCATTATAAAGCTTGGAAGAGCCAGAATATTTTTTAACATAACTTTGATTGTGTTCATCTGAGAGAAGAAAGTCACCTAGGATGGTTTGAGGGTGAGTAAATCATGGGATAATTTTCATTTTTGGGTGAATTATCCCTTTAACAAATTAAACCTTATAGTAAGTAGTGTTACCAAATGACTTGTTAAGATCTGTCACTGAGAAAATTCTTCTCTTTTTTCTACAGCTAGAAGCTGTATTCTGGTTAGGCTATAGAAGAAAGGTTAGCAAGTCCCTGAGGCCCAGTGAATTTTACATAAAGAACTGGTTTCACGTGTGCGCACTTGTGTGGAACTGTAAACACTTTACATTCAAATCCCATCTCTGAGATCCAATAGCAAGTCATGTTTCTACTACAGCAGCTCTTCCACACTAATGATCCAGATGTTCTGTTTCCCAATGCTAAATTTTAATTACCCGGTTCTGTCTAATGGCTGCCAAATGCAGACCGCTTGTTTACATAGGTAGACTAGAGTGGATTTCTAAGTGCTTTGATGCATCTACCATGTGGGCATCATATCAGGAAACCAAATCCGGCCCAAATGTTTGGAGACCTCGCTGTGGATCTGCTCGATGTTGTACGTGTTGTCAGGGATGAGCACCTCCTCCATGATGGACAGCTGGCTCAAGCGGCCGCCGCATATCTTCACGAACTCCATTAAGCCGCTGCAGGTGACCTCACACTCGCCCAGGCCGATGGCCGTCAGGCTCCTGCAGCGCTCGGCGATACGGATCAGCTCTTCGTCCAGCGGCTCGAGCCCATTGGCGCACACCACCAGCTCCACGAGGCGCGGGCAGTTCAGGCCGATGCGGCCCAGCATGTCTTTACTGACCACCCGACCGAAGTACAGATGCGTGACGGGCGTCTCCTCGCGGAAGAAGGGCTCGAACTCCTCCTCGTTCAGGAAAAAGTTCATGACGATGTTGACCTGGGGCGAGTGGCGGATGAGGGCGTCCCAGCTGCTCTTCTTGATGCTGTGGAACTGGGTTTGGCCCGGGTTCTCGCTCACCACGTCGATGCGCAGGTGCTCCAGGTGGACGTGCTTCTCGGAGGACAGGGCCAGCAGAAGCTCGTCGCTCAGCAGGTGGTAGTTCAGAGCCAGTTCGCGCAGGCCGTGACACTGATCGGCTACACACAGGATGCCTGGATGAGCAGGAGGCAATGAGGTTAAAGGATTAGTTCACTTTCAAATTACAATTTCCTGATTATTTATTCACCCCAAGATGTTCATGTCTTTCTTTCTTTAGGTGAAAAGAAATGAAGGTTTTTGAGGAAAACATGTCATTGTTTGAAAGTTTGAACTAAATTGTCATATGCAATATGCTAGTGCAAGTATATAACAATTAGTTCAAACTTTGACCTGTAGAGGGCAGTAATACACTCAGCAGTGTCTACACTGCCAGAATTTCAATAGAGAAGAAGAAGAGAACTAGTTCAAGATGAGCATTTATGGTTAAAACGTTTATAATTTAAAAAATTTTTTTAGAAAGTGTCCAATGGTTTCTCTAGATAAGACTCTTATTCCTCGTCTGGGATCATGTAGAGCTCTTTGAAGCTGCACTGAAACTGACATTTGGACCTTCAACCCGTTGAACCCCAGTGAAGTCCACTATATGGAGAAAAATCCTGGAATGTTTTCATCAAAAACCTTCATTTCTTTTCGACTGAAGAAAGAAAGACATGAACATCTTAAATGACAATGAACTAATCCTTGAATAAGGGTATAGTATACAGTAACTTTCATTATGGCCCTGTCAGTAAAATCCATAAGTACGCAGGGTTTCCTGTTTGCCATTTTTAAAGGTGACCTATTAAGTCTCTGGTGTCTCCAGAATGTGTCTGTGAAGTTTCAGCTCAAAATACCCTGTGGATTTTTAATTATACCATGTTTTAACTGCCTATACATGGGTGGCAGAAAAAATTATTTGGTGTGTGTACCTTTAAATGCAAATGTTCGTGCTCCCTGCCCAATACACTGAGGCATAAACAATACAGGAGAAGCTCACACAGCAAATATAACTCTCAAAATGGATCATTACAAACTGTTTGTGATGCAGCATATCAGATCATGTATTTTGTGGATGTTTGCTAACATCCGATTCTGATGAGTTTGATAGCGTGCTGCACGGCTAACGTGGCTAAAGCTACACACTGTTGGAGAGACTCGATAAGAATGAAGATGCGTTCATGAATTATACAGACTGCAAGCGTTTTCGTGTTAAAAATGAAATAACGACATGACTCTGATCTCTGTGAATACAGTAAGAAACAATGGCCACATTTAACAGTGCATTAGCAACGTGCTAACAAAACGCATTCAGAAAGATAATTTGCAAACATCACAAAATATGAAATTGGATCATCAACAGTTGGTATCGATCCATCTTTGAGAATCAACTTTTGTGTCAAAGGTACTGAGTTGTCCTTTTTCACGTTTTCTTGGTTGGTCGATGCACCGGGGACTTGATTATAGCACTTAAACACGGAAAAAGTCAATAATAACGGTTTGGCCTGACGGTGAAGAAGTCGGCATTCATGACTGGCCTTTATAATATTACAAATTTATGGTCTCAAACAATGGCGATCACCATTGTAAAGGCACAGCTTAGTTTTCGTAGTGTGTTCTGCACCTTTGACACTAGTTGGACTCATGTCTGTGTTTTTTTTGGCCAATTGAGCATGTTGAATCAGTGTCGGAGCCCACACTCTAAAAAATGCTGGGTTAAAAACAACCCAAGTTGGGTTGAAAATGGACAAAAACAGCGATTGGGTTGTTTTAACCCAGTTGTTGGGTTAAATGTTTGACCAACATGCTGGGCAGTTATATTTAACTCAACTATTGTTTAAAAATGACTATATTGCTGACTTAAAATGAACCAAACATAGGTTGAAATTAGTTGAGATCACTCTGATTGGCTGTTCAGCTTAGAGCGAACCAATGCACAAGAAGAAAAATGAAAATGACAAAAGCAAGTAGAGCTGCACAATTAATTGAAATTAACTCCAAAATCGAGCTTAAACCGTTCTGGCTTTGTGCGATTATGAAATCACAAAGGCTGATCCTGATGCTAATCCATCTGAAAGCACTGCAAGTTTGAGTCGCTTATAATGTACATTTGAAAAAGCAACACGCGTCAAACATCTTTCCAAACATGAGAAGCATTTATGAACCAACAAAAGACAACATTTAATAACATGTTTTTACTCCAAACTCACTTCATAACATCAGTTTCATAGTATTCTATACAGTGATAAAGGCTATGTCAATTAGCATTGCATTATAAATATACTTTATTAACACGAAAATACCCAAGAAAGCTTGAAGAACTCAGATAAAGGATATATTGTCATAGTCGTGTGTTTTTGTACGAGAGCGCCCTCTGGCTTTCAGATGGAGCAGCATTTCCTACACAGAGCCGTGCTTCACTGAGAAGCTGCGCATTAAAAAATGTTTTGCCTTTGCCAAATCGTATTCGGTTTAATTTCGATTAATTGTGCAGCGTTAAAAGCAAGCAAACAATGTAGTCAAGAGGGCAAACATCGAAGGCTCTTCTTATCAGACATATTCGAAAAAGTTAGAAACTATTATGAATCCGTCTGCGGTGAGTGAGATTGGTGTGAAAATGTTAAGCGGTTTGTATCAAGAGTGCCGAAAAGTGAAGCCAAAGCGCCTCAATCGCCCCCAGGTGGCTGGATGCAGTATAGGTCATAAACCCCGCCCTCTCCATGTAATCTAATGGGACATGAGACAAACTAAACAATCAAATTACACTTCAAATAATTTTTTCCAAAGATGGATTCACTCATTTTCAGTCAGTTTTTAATCACGCTGATGTAAATTAAAATGTTCGTTTTTTTAAATAAGTTTGTTTTTAGTTATTTGATGCTATAAAAATGGGGGTGTGACGTCATGATTGACAGCTGTGATTGACAGCTTCTCTGAGCGAAGTAGTCATTGAGGCACCAACGGACCTTTTTCGGGATTTTCGGGAGGAGATTGGAGCTTTAACTTTAATTTCTACATTTCCATAACTGTTTATTTCATAAGCAGCAAGTACTGTTGCTAAAATTAATAGGCTTAGTTAATAGGATTTTGCAAGCTTTGGTGGAATAATTTATACAATCATTTGGATGATGATAATAATGTATTAAAAAAATATTCAAGTGTGAGTTTAAAGTATGTACCTTGTCAATGACATGTGAATTATGAATAAACTCACACACACAGACCAGCAACGTGTATTAAAAAAGTAAACGGGTCAATCTGGAGTTCTTGTTGACCTGAAACCAAGTTCATATTCAGTCTAAATCCTAACCTATTAGATCTGCCATGACTCAGATGGTGACGCACTGACCTGCCGGAGATACATGAGGACAGCTACTCATCTTCAGCAGCTTGAGCGTGTCACTGTTGTTGGCGACCAGTACCTTCAGGGAAGGGTCATCAACCGGTGTGTCATCAATTTTTATAGAGGATAGGGACTTGGAATTCACAAACACCACCGTCAGGGCTGAGACAAAGTGTGACTGAGAACAGACCAGACAAGACAGACAAAGTCAGCGCCGCCGGCTACTCGTGCCCTTTACATGAAGCGTTATTTCATTATTTCATGAGGTCACCCCCTTTGTGCTATTTGTTTTGTAGGGATGCTAGTTCATTTTTTGTAACTATAAACATAAAACTACACACTTATAATACATAAACATGCCATTCGTTAAAACATTTACATTGCTTCAATAATAATAACTACAATAATACAGTACAGTGAAGCATTTGTTGATTTTGTTATTTTTCTGAGTATGCATTATCAAATCCTCTGTAAGGTTAGAGCCTTTAAAGGGATGGTTCACCCAAAAATCATTTACTCCCCCTCAAGTTGATTTGTTTTTTCTGCTGAACACAAAACTGAAGAATATGAGTAACCAAACGGTTGGTGGATCCCATTCCATAGTATGGAAAAAAACTACTATGGAAGTCAATGGGGTCCATCAGCTGACATTCTTCAAAATATGTGTCCAGCAGAAGAAAGAATTAATGTATATTAAGCACTCTAAAAAATGCTGGGTTAAAAACAACCCAAGTTGGGTTGAAAATGGACAAACCCAGCGTTAGGGTTAAATGTTTGCCCAACCTGCTGGGTAGTTTTATTTAACTCAACTATTGTTTAAAAATTACTGTATTGCTTAATTAAAATTAACCCAAAGTATGTTGGAAATGAACATTTATTAATGTTCAATGAATAATTATTAAACAATAAACATTTATTAAATTGCTTATTAATAAATGTATATTAATAAACTATTAAACTATTAAATTTATATTAATAAAATGTTAAAGCTTATTAATAAACATTCACCTTTTGTCTATTATTGTTGCCTCTAATTGCATCTGGTTTTTAATTTCCCAACTATTTTGGGTTCATTTTAAGCTAGCCATATAGCAATTTTTAAACAATAGTTGGTTTAAATAAAACTACCCAGCAGGTTGGGTAAACATTTAACCCAAGCGCTGGGTTAAAACAACCCAATCGCTGGGTTTGTCCATTTTCAACCCAACTTGGGTTGTTTTTAACCCAGCATTTTTTAGAGTGTGCTGGGTAGTTTTATTTAACTCAACTATTGTTTAAAAATTACTGTATTGCTTGCTTAAAATGAACCCAAAATATGTTGGAAATTAACATTATGTTTAATAAATGAACATGTATTAAAAATTTTAATGAATAATAATTAAACAACAAACATTTATTGAATTGCTTATTAAAAATGTTCACCTTTTGATTATTATTGTTGCCTCTAGTAATTATGTGTCTGATTTTTAATTTCCAACATATTTTGGGTTCATTTTAAGCAAGAAATATAGTCACAACTTTCTGATTGGTTGAGTGTTCTGTACAGCATCATGGGAAATGTAGTTTTTTCACCACAAATGTAGCTGTTAAATGCAACTATTTAAAAAAACAAGTAGAAATAATGCAAACGGATGGCTTCAACACCATTGATTAACAACCTCTGAGCTCACATGAAGTCTGTCTTTAATGATTTATAAGTAATGGTTTCCCTATGGAGAAAATTAATTGGGTTTTTACTTATGGAACCTAAATGTTGCGCTCTGTTTTTGTGTTGTTGAATATTTCCTCATCAGAAGCACCTCCTTAGAGAAAATGGCCCTGACCTTAACAGAGGACACCAGACAGAGTGAAATGACGACTGAAGGATAATCCAGCCTCCAGGTGAGGGCACTGACTCATCCAGATCTTTCTGGAGGTTGTATACTGTGACGGCAGCAAATACAAATACGGACGCAAACAACAGAGCCATCTGGAAGCCGTCACATTGATGTGTGATTAATCCTGTCAATCTGGTACTGTTAAATAAAGAAGTACAGCCTCCTTTGTTTTTAAATCTTTTGTGACTAAGTAAAGCCACAACGAGCCTCAACTTGTCACTTTCAATACTGGTTACACTGCAGTGTTTCAAACTGTCAGGATTTTGTGGAGGGTGAAATTACACATTTGACAGCTGTGACATTCTAGTAGTTTAAACTAGCGACATGTTTTAGAGCAGATGTTTGATGTCATGTTCAGCTGATGTCGTATGGCAAGGGTGAACGGGATTCTGTTATACCTGAGACACATTCATGAAGCTGGGTCGAGCTGTGGAAATCAGACCCAATGTCTTAATGGTGCAGTTCACCAGCTGTGAGAGGATGTCGCAGGCCGCTTCCGCAGACTCTGTGCAGCTGTCAACCTGCAAAAACATGTTTATTATATTTTTTTGTTTATTTTTTGTCATTTTTAAAATTACTATTTTGATACACTCTGAAAAATCTTGGGTTATTTTTTTTTTTTAAGTCCTGGGTTGAGGCTTTTGGGTCATTTTTTGGGGTTATTTTTCCAGTGTTTGGGTAGTTTTTGTGTTACGCAGATTCTGGGTTAGACGTAACAACCTGGCGTTTGGGTCGTTTTTGTGTTCCCAGATCATGGGTCAGACGTAACAACCCGGCGTTTGGGTCGTTTTTGTGTTACCAGATCATGGGTCAGACGTAACAACCCGGCGTTTGGGTAGTTTTTGTGTTACCCAGCTCCTGGGTCGGACGTAACAACCCAGTGTTTGGGTGGTTTTTGTGTTACCCAGCTCCTGGGTCGGACGTAACAACCCAGTGTTTGGGTGGTTTTTGTGTTACCCAGATCCTGGGTCAGACGTAACAACCCGGCGTTTGGGTAGTTTTTGTGTTACCCAGCTCCTGGGTCGGACGTAACAACCCAGTGTTTGGGTGGTTTTTGTGTTACCCAGATCCTGGGTCAGACGTAACAACCCGGCGTTTGGGTAGTTTTTGTGTTACCCAGCTCCTGGGTCGGACGTAACAACCCAGCGTTTAGGTAGTTTTTGTGTTACCAGATCCTGGGTCAGACGTAACAACCCAGCGTTTGGGTAGTTTTTGTGTTACCAGATCCTGGGTCGGACGTAACAACCCGGCGTTTGGGTAGTTTTTGTGTTACCCAGCTCCTGGGTCGGACGTAACAACCCAGCGTTTGGGTAGTTTTTGTGTTACCAGATCCTGGGTCGGACGTAACAACCCGGCGTTTGGGTAGTTTTTGTGTTACCCAGCTCCTGGGTCGGACGTAACAACCCAGTGTTTGGGTGGTTTTTGTGTTACCAGATCCTGGGTCAGACATAACAGCCCAGTGTTTGGGTCGTTTCTGTGTTACCAGATCCTGGGTCAGACGTAACAACCCGGCGTTTGGGTCGTTTTTGTGTTACCAGATCATGGGTCAGACGTAACAACCCGGCGTTTGGGTAGTTTTTGTGTTACCCAGCTCCTGGGTCGGACGTAACAACCCGGTGTTTGGGTGGTTTTTGTGTTACCCAGCTCCTGGGTCGGACGTAACAACCCGGTGTTTGGGTGGTTTTTGTGTTACCCAGCTCCTGGGTCGGACGTAACAACCCAGCGTTTGGGTAGTTTTTGTGTTACCAGATCCTGGGTCAGACATAACAGCCCAGCGTTTGGGTCGTTTTTGTGTTACCAGATCCTGGGTCAGACGTAACAACCCGGCGTTTGGGTCGTTTTTGTGTTACCAGATCATGGGTCAGACGTAACAACCCGGTGTTTGGGTGGTTTTTGTGTTACCCAGCTCCTGGGTCGGACGTAACAACCCGGTGTTTGGGTGGTTTTTGTGTTACCCAGCTCCTGGGTCGGACGTAACAACCCAGTGTTTGGGTGGTTTTTGTGTTACCCAGATCCTGGGTCAGACGTAACAGCCCAGTGTTTGGGTAGTTTTTGTGTTACCAGATCCTGGGTCAGACGTAACAACCCGGCGTTTGGGTAGTTTTTGTGTTACCCAGCTCCTGGGTCGGACGTAACAACCCAGCGTTTGGGTAGTTTTTGTGTTACCCAGATCCTGGGTCAGACGTAACAACCCAGCGTTTGGGTAGTTTTTGTGTTACCCAGCTCCTGGGTCGGACGTAACAACCCAGCGTTTGGGTAGTTTTTGTGTTACCAGATCTTGGGTCGGACGAAACAACCCGGCGTTTGGGTAGTTTTTGTGTTACCCAGCTCCTGGGTCGGACGTAACAACCCAGTGTTTGGGTGGTTTTTGTGTTACCCAGCTCCTGGGTCGGACGTAACAACCCAGCGTTTGGGTAGTTTTTGTGTTACCAGATCCTGGGTCAGACGTAACAGCCCGGCGTTTGGGTAGTTTTTGTGTTACCAGATCCTGGGTCGGACGTAACAACCCGGCGTTTGGGTAGTTTTTGTGTTACCCAGCTCCTGGGTCGGACGTAACAACCCAGTGTTTGGGTGGTTTTTGTGTTACCCAGCTCCTGGGTCGGACGTAACAACACAGCGTTTGGGTAGTTTTTGTGTTACCAGATCCTGGGTCAGACATAACAGCCCAGCGTTTGGGTAGTTTTTGTGTTACGCAGATTCTGGGTTAGACGTAACAACCCGGCGTTTGGGTCGTTTTTGTGTTACCAGATCCTGGGTCAGACGTAACAACCCAGCGTTTGGGTCGTTTTTGTGTTACCAGATCATGGGTCAGACGTAACAACCCGGCGTTTGGGTAGTTTTTGTGTTACCCAGCTCCTGGGTCGGACGTAACAACCCGGTGTTTGGGTGGTTTTTGTGTTACCCAGCTCCTGGGTCGGACGTAACAACCCAGTGTTTGGGTGGTTTTTGTGTTACCCAGATCCTGGGTCAGACGTAACAACCCGGCGTTTGGGTAGTTTTTGTGTTACCAGATCCTGGGTCAGACGTAACAACCCGGCGTTTGGGTAGTTTTTGTGTTACCCAGCTCCTGGGTCGGACGTAACAACCCAGCGTTTGGGTAGTTTTTGTGTTACCAGATCCTGGGTCAGACGTAACAACCCAGCGTTTGGGTAGTTTTTGTGTTACCCAGCTCCTGGGTCGGACGTAACAACCCAGCGTTTGGGTAGTTTTTGTGTTACCAGATCCTGGGTCAGACGTAACAACCCAGCGTTTGGGTAGTTTTTGTGTTACCCAGCTCCTGGGTCGGACGTAACAACCCAGTGTTTGGGTGGTTTTTGTGTTACCCAGCTCCTGGGTCGGACGTAACAACCCAGTGTTTGGGTAGTTTTTGTGTTACCAGATCCTGGGTCAGACGTAACAACCCGGTGTTTGGGTGGTTTTTGTGTTACCAGATCCTGGGTCAGACGTAACAACCCAGTGTTTGGGTGGTTTTTGTGTTACCCAGCTCCTGGGTCAGACGTAACAGCCCAGCGTTTGGGTAGTTTTTGTGTTACCAGATCCTGGGTCAGACGTAACAACCCAGCATTTGGGTAGTTTTTGTGTTACCAGATCCTGGGTCAGACGTAACAGCCCAGTGTTTGGGTAGTTTGTGTGTTACCAGATCCTGGGTCAGACGTAACAACCCAGCATTTGGGTAGTTTTTGTGTTACCAGATCCTGGGTCAGACGTAACAGCCCAGCGTTTGGGTAGTTTTTGTGTTACCAGATCCTGGGTCGGACGTAACAACCCAGCGTTTGGGTAGTTTTTGTGTTACCAGATCCTGGGTCGGACGTAACAACCCAGTGTTTTTTGTGTTAGCAGATCCTGGGTCGGACGTAACAACCCAGTGTTTTTTGTGTTACCAGATCCTGGGTCGGACGTAACAACCCAGTGTTTTTTGTGTTACCAGATCCTGGGTCGGACGTAACAACCCAGTGTTTTTTGTTTTACCAGATCCTGGGTCAGACGTAACAGCCCAGTGTTTGGGTAGTTTGTGTGTTACCAGATCCTGGGTCAGACGTAACAACCCAGCATTTGGGTAGTTTTTGTGTTACCAGATCCTGGGTCAGACGTAACAACCCAGTGTTTTTTGTGTTACCAGATCCTGGGTCGGACGTAACAACCCAGTGTTTTTGTGTTACCAGATCCTGGGTCGGACGTAACAACCCAGTGTTTTTTGTGTTACCAGATCCTGGGTCGGACGTAACAACCCAGTGTTTTTTGTGTTACCAGATCCTGGGTCGGACGTAACAACCCAGTGTTTTTTGTTTTACCAGATCCTGGGTCAGACGTAACAGCCCAGTGTTTGGGTAGTTTGTGTGTTACCAGATCCTGGGTCAGACGTAACAACCCAGCATTTGGGTAGTTTTTGTGTTACCAGATCCTGGGTCGGACGTAACAACCCAGTGTTTTTTGTGTTACCAGATCCTGGGTCGGACGTAACAACCCAGTGTTTTTTGTGTTACCAGATCCTGGGTCGGACGTAACAACCCAGTGTTTTTTGTTTTACCAGATCCTGGGTCAGACGTAACAGCCCAGTGTTTGGGTAGTTTGTGTGTTACCAGATCCTGGGTCAGACGTAACAGCCCAGCGTTTGGGTAGTTTTTGTGTTACCAGATCCTGGGTCGGACGTAACAACCCAGTGTTTTTTGTGTTACCAGATCCTGGGTCGGACGTAACAACCCAGTGTTTTTTGTTTTACCAGATCCTGGGTCAGACGTAACAACCCAGTGTTTGGGTAGTTTTTTTGTAAGGTAAACTTGTGTTAGGTAACCCTCGTTCCCTGAAGGAGGGAGCGGAGACGTACATCCCGTCGCCACAGTCGGTGTACCCCGCTGATGCTGCCGTCTCACCTACTCGGCTCCACAGCAAAAACCTGAAGATGCAACGCACCTGCTGCTCGTTAAATACCCGCGCTGCGTGGCAGAGCAGCTGCTGCATATGATTGCATGCCAATGTGCATTGGCTTGTTTTAGTTACACTCTAAGCAGTTTGGCCTCTCTAGTGAGATTCCTATTCGTCGGTCTGTCCGATGTACCTCAGATGTGACCAACTGAATGAGAGCTGGTCGATTACACTTAAATTACTTCTAAATGTTTAATTTTTACTTCTAATATTTGTTACACAAGCTTAAATGTAGACAATGTGTATTAAAAAAATCGATATAAATATGCTATACTGTTAAATACAATCGGAAATAAAGGAAATATAATGCAAACCAGTGATTGTGTGGAGTATTTAAAAAAAAAGTTTAGAGGATTTAAGTTAATCCGTAAACATTAATTCATGTTTGAAGTAAAAAAAGAAGCTAGTATTGAAAAAATGAATCAAAACATTATGCTAGGTTAAATAAACAATTTGCTGGATAAAATTAACCCAACATGTGTTCTGTCCTATATTTACCAGCCCTTGGGTTGAAAACAACCCAAATTGGGTTGTTTTTAACCCAGTGTTTTTTTAGAGTGTATTTTTCTTTATTTCACATGATAATAATGATACTCAAAATTCAGCTTTGATCACAGGAATAAATTACATTTTACTACCTATTCACATAGAAAACAACTGTTTTAAATTGTAATAATATTTATACTTTTGAACGCTAGTAAATGCACATGGTCATTCTGTTCAACACATTTCCATGAACGATGACCTACCTTGAAGCTGACGTACTGCAGGTGCTGAGCATGTCTTTTGATGATCTGCTGGATGAGATCTGGGTGTGTGGACCTCAGGTAAGACGTAGCTGGCTGGTTCAGCTCAAATTCAAATTTCCTCCAAAGATCTGGGATGTGAAAGACGTCGTTCCACCGGCGGCACACAGAAGACGCTCGAGCCCGGTCCACCAGAGACAGGTACTGGAATATGTGCAGGACCACGTGGTGCGGAAGATTGCCCCACATCTCCTCAGTGGGTGTCTGTGAGGTTTGGACGAACGTCGGCATGACATTCCTGTGCCTCTTGTTTCTGTCCTCTGAGGGGGTGAAGCTCTCACACTTTGATCGTCCCCTTTTCATCCTATTTAATGGAAAAATCCCAGGATTTAGAGACAAAACTACAGTCAGTGGCGCCAAAATGCATTTGGACATTTAATGCAATAATATTCATATAGTATGCATTAAATAACAACAAAAAAAAAACCTCTTTGACATGTCCTCCAACTTTTTAATGTTTTTTTTTTTTTAAAGATATTAATACTTTTATTCAGCAAGGACACATTAAATCGATCAAAAGTGAGAGTAAAGACATTTATAATGTTGGGTTGAAAATGGACAAACCCAGCGATTGGGTTAAATGTTTGCCTAACCTGCTGGATGGATAGTTTTAAATATTGTTTAAAAATGACTGTATTGCTTGCTTAAAATGATCCCAAAGTATGTTGGAAATTAACATTAATATGTTTAATGAATAATAATTAAACAATAAACATTTATTAAATTGCTTATTAATAAATGTTCACCTTTTGATTATTATTGTTGCCTCTAGTAATTATGTGTCTGATTTTTAATTTCCAACATATTTTGGGTTCATTTTAAGCCAGACATAACAAAATTGGGTTAAATAAAACCTAACCCAAACATTTAACCCAACCACTGGGTTTGTCCATTTTCAACCCAACTTGGGTTGTTTTTAACCCAGTTTTTTAAGAGTGTGTACATTTAGCCTACTAGAGGCATACTGTAACTAAACAACCACTATATTAAAAAACAGTAAGTATGGCATATTAGTCACAAATCAATGTTTTCTAAGTATTTAGCCTACCTTGTATAGTTACAGCCCCAAGCCTTATATTGACATGCAACAAACTGCTATGTTCAATCCAACGTAGTGCAAGTTTCTTCGCCAACATAAAGCATACCATCCCAAAACACACTGCTTTGCTCTGCTGTGAAGTTTAACCAATTGCAAATGCACAACCTGTGACTGTGTGTGTTTCTCTGTCCCCATAATAAAGCGCGCGTCACTGCTCTAAGACCGCTGCACGTGCACGTGAGCGCGCACTAACACGGATCAGACTCGAGCGAGATATCTAATCACTGAGCTGGTGCCATTCACTGTCGTTTAACTCACACCTTATGCTATTTTTGATCAATTAATTTATGAATATACCTGAATCTGTTTGTTTAATGCGCATTATTTTGTATGCTGTTGATGCAAATATATAAGCAGGAAACTTATATCCTCTTAAACTTATATTTTGGTCTATTAAGAAAAGGTCAAACAGATTTATCAATGTGTAAGGGCTATAGGTCTGCGTGACTGGTCAAATGTCAAAGACAGATGGAAAGAATATCATATATTGCATTATCTCATGTCTGCAAATACACATATTTTGATACAAAATTACATCATGTGATCAATAAAGATTAAAAATGCACTGTAAAAATAGAATTGTAGAGCTTAATTGAACTTAAAAAGTAAGTAACCTTAATTTTGCGTTCATTAAAATTACAAATTTGAGTTAATACAATTAAGGCGATTGATTTAATCAGCAGAAACTCAAATGATTAAGTTATCTGAACAACATTATCTAAGTTGATTTGACAAAAGAAAAAATATCAATATATCAAACTGTATTTTTTTAGGGTAGGCTATTGTGAGTTTTCCTGGATTACCTGCACGAGTTAATATATCATCTTTAGTGGAGCTGTACACACACTCACACACACACACACACACACACACACACACACACACACACACACACACATGAAAGTAGGTCAGTGTGTCAAAGAGAAACGTCACACTGCGTTAAGCCTCTCACGAGCTCAGCTGACATGTAAATAAGCCTCATCTTTGTGTTTTCTTGACGAATATCTGTTCTCATATCTGTTTCAAGGTCTGTCAGCTGAAACAGGACAACATGGAAACTATTTTGTTGGAAATATGTTTATAATATGGAAGTTTTGTGGTCTGTAAAGTTTTTTTTGTTTTTGAAGACGTCTCATAACGCTCACAGAGTCACCATATATTTGATCAAAAATACATAAAAACTGCAATATTGTCAAATATTAGTACAATTTAAAACAAGCTGTTTTCTATATAGTAAAATGTAATTTATTTCTGTGATCAAATTTTCAGCATCATTACTCCAGTCTTCAGTGTCACATGATCCTTCAGAAATCATTCTGATAAGATGATTTGATGCTCAAGAAACATTTATGATTAGTTGTGCTGCCTAATATTTTTCTGGAAACTGTGATACATTTTTTTCAGGATTCATTCATGAATAGAAAGTTTAAAAAAACAGCATTAATTTGAAATAGAAATGGTTGTTTAAGATGTCTCATACTGAAAAATATGTAAGATAAACAAAATATATGATCAAGTGGAACAGTTCATTCCTTTATCAATCATTATTTAGGAGGTGTGCAGGGTTTATTTTAAGCATAATCATTCATAAATGCAAAAATGCTGACATATTTCATTTTTAACAGGAATGAAAACGGGGCTGTAGGGATAGAAGTACCAAAAACATTCAGTAGACAAAAACTCCATAAAACACTGAAAAGTTTCATAAGGTTCAAACATTCACTGATTGTCCAGAAGGAAACACGATTCATTAATAACCAGGAGGTGTAGACGATCTGAAGATCAGGGTAAACTGTACTTTAGATGAGAGAACTTTCATGTACAGTAAATATCACATGTTGTACACCCAAACTGATTTGTAGCCATAAGTACTTCTTAGATTTCGTATTTTTGCAGAACTGAGAGACAAGGGACTTTTGTCAGAAGACTAAGAAACTTCTCTATTGTGGCAAATTATATATTATGCTGAATTTATTTATTTATTTTATTGTACTTTAATTGACACTGTACTGTATTATATTCCAAATTTATATTCAATTCTTTATTTCAACTTTTCTAATGCTTTTCATCTACTGCAACAAAAAAAAACTAAACAAATTTACACAGTAAAATACCTTTTTCCATTAAAACAGTATAATATACCTTAAAAACAATGCATTCTGGGTAATATTAATTGTCGTTTTCGAGAAAGTAGCCTATACTTAAGTAAGCTTAAGTAAGTTCAGTATTGACTCATTCCATTGTAAATATCATTAGTTATTAATTTAGTTCATTTATCTAGCTCAGGAGAGCTGTTAACACTGTTGTTGCAGGTTGTTTTTCATGTCCGCAGGTTGAAGCGACACCAAATAACATTTAGTCTCTGGGATGAGAAATTTATCAGAGGAACCCCGCCAAAAAAATGCGGATTTTAAACCCTGGAATGCGATTGGCCGGGTTTTGTTTTGAAAACCTAGCAACCCTGGCTGCAGGTTGTTTTTCATGTCTGCCGGTTTAAGCGACCCCAAATAACATGATATTAAGCCCCTGGAATGCGAATTTTACAATGAGAACCCTGCTAAAAACGCAAATTTTATTCCCTGGAACGCGATTAGGTTTATTTTGTCGTGAAAACCTGGCAACCCTGACCGCAGGTTGTTTTTTATGGCCGCGGGTTGTTTTTCATGGCCGCGGGTTGAAGCGACCCCAAAAACATGATATTAAGCCCCTGGAATGCGAATTTTACAGTGGGAACCCTGCTAAAAACACAAATTTTATTCCCCGGAATGCAATTGGGTGGATTTTGTTGTGAACACCTGGCAACCCTGGCCGCAGATTGTTTTTCATGTTTTTCATGTCCGATGCCAAATAACATTTAGCCCCAGGGATGAGAATTTTATCAGGGGAACCCCGCCAAAAAAAACGCGGATTTTAAACCCTGGAACTCGAGTAGGCGGGTTTTGTTGTGAAAACCTGGCAACCATGGCCGCAGGTTGATTTTCATGTCCGTGGGTTGAAGCAACCCCAAATAACATTAAGCCCCTGGGATGAGAAATTTATCAGGAGAACCCTGCCAAAAAAAAAAAAAACGGATTTTAAACCCTGGAACGCGATTGGCCGGGGGACCAAACACGATTGGGTGGGTTTTGTTGTGAAAACTTGGCAACCCTGGCCTCAGGTTGTTTTTTTATGTCCACAGGTTGAAGCGACCCCAAATAACATGATATTAAGCCCCTGGAATGTGAATTTTACAATGGGAACCCCGCTAAAAATGCGAATTTTATTCCCTGGAATGTGATTGGGTGGATTTTGTTGTGAAAACCTGGCAACCCTGGCCGCAGGTTGCTTTTCATGTCTGTGGGTTGAAGCGACCCCAAATAACATTTAGCTCCAGGGATGAGAATTTTATCAGGGGAACCCCACCAAAAAACACGTATTTTAAACCCTGGAACGCAAGTAGGCGGATTTTGTTGTGAAAACCTGGCAACCATGGCCGCAGGTTGATTTTCATGTCCGCGGGTTGAAGCGACCCCAAATAACATTAAGCCCCTGGGATGAGAAATTTATCAGGAGAACCCTGCCAAAAAAACAAAAACAAAAACGGATTTTAAACCCTGGAACGCGATTGGCCGGGGGACCAAACACGATTGGCCGGATTTTGTTGTGAAAACTTGGCAACCCTGGCCTCAGGTTGTTATTTTATGTCCACAGGTTGAAGCGACCCCAAATAACATGATATTAAGCCCCTGGAATGTGAATTTTACAATGGGAACCCCGCTAAAAATGCGAATTTTATTCCCTGGAATGTGATTGGGTGGATTTTGTTGTGAAAACCTGGCAACCCTGGCCGCAGGTTGCTTTTCATGTCTGTGGGTTGAAGCGACCCCAAATAACATTAAGCCCCTGGAATGAGAAATTTATCAGGAGAACCCTGCCAAAAAAACAAAAACAAAAACGGATTTTAAACCCTGGAACGCGATTGGCCGGGGGACCAAACACGATTGGCCGGATTTTGTTGTGAAAACTTGGCAACCCTGGCCTCAGGTTGATTTTCATGTCCGCGGGTTGAAGCGACCCCAAATAACATTAAGCCCCTGGGATGAGAAATTTATCAGGAGAACCCTGCCAAAAAAACAAAAACAAAAACGGATTTTAAACCCTGGAACGCGATTGGCCGGGGGACCAAACACGATTGGCCGGATTTTGTTGTGAAAACTTGGCAACCCTGGCCGCAGGTTGCTTTTCATGTCTGTGGGTTGAAGCGACCCCAAATAACATTTAGCTCCAGGGATGAGAATTTTATCAGGGGAACCCCACCAAAAAACACGTATTTTAAACCCTGGAACGCAAGTAGGCGGATTTTGTTGTGAAAACCTGGCAACCATGGCCGCAGGTTGATTTTCATGTCTGTGGGTTGAAGCGACCCCAAATAACATTAAGCCCCTGGGATGAGAAATTTATCAGGAGAACCCTGCCAAAAAAACAAAAACAAAAACGGATTTTAAACCCTGGAACGCGATTGGCCGGGGGACCAAACACGATTGGCCGGATTTTGTTGTGAAAACTTGGCAACCCTGGCCGCAGGTTGCTTTTCATGTCTGTGGGTTGAAGCGACCCCAAATAACATTTAGCTCCAGGGATGAGAATTTTATCAGGGGAACCCCACCAAAAAACACGTATTTTAAACCCTGGAACGCAAGTAGGCGGATTTTGTTGTGAAAACCTGGCAACCATGGCCGCAGGTTGATTTTCATGTCCGCGGGTTGAAGCGACCCCAAATAACATTAAGCCCCTGGGATGAGAAATTTATCAGGAGAACCCTGCCAAAAAAAAAAAAAAAAAAAACGGATTTTAAACCCTGGAACGCGATTGGCCGGGGGACCAACCACGATTGGGCGGGTTTTGTTGTGAAAACCTGGCAACCCTGGCCTCAGGTTGTTTTTTTATGTCCACAGGTTGAAGCGACCCCAAATAACATGATATTAAGCCCCTGGAATGTGAATTTTACAATGGGAACCCCGCTAAAAATGCGAATTTTATTCCCTGGAATGTGATTGGGTGGATTTTGTTGTGAAAACCTGGCAACCCTGGCCTCAGGTTGTTTTTTTATGTCCACAGGTTGAAGCGACCCCAAATAACATGATATGAAGCCCCTGGAATGCGAATTTTACAATGGGAACCCTGTTAAAAACGCAAATTTTATTCCCCGCAACGCGACTGGCGGATTTTGTTGTAAAAAACCTGGCAACCCTGCCAATACAGCCGGGGGCTTCAATGGATATTGTGCTGAGGGCTCGGTAAGTCAGTAACTCGTTGTCAGAGGGTCACTAGGTTTAGTCGCAGACCTTGAAAACCTCTCTGCGACAGCACAATCATTAACATTAAGTCGCGGACTGTGAGCTTACTGTGAGGTGGACGCGAACTTAACAACTACAAACTTCTTATGCGCACTGCAGCTACTCATTACTGAAGCCCTTGAATCTGCCACGACGTCATCAACGTCTGCGCATTTGGCAGCGGCTGTTGACGTTCTCGAACACACTAGGAAAATTTTGCGTTGTAGTCCGCGCGCCCGTGTGATATCCCAACATTCCGTATGGATTTAACAATCTCCAGCGTGACTTCTGTAAGGACACCCTCTCCTGCTGTGTGTCGTCCCCACACACGTTTAGTTTGTGTTTTGTTGTTCGATGTGGGCAGGTTCTGAGGACGGAGACTAGAGAAAGTATATGTTAGCCAGCTAACTGCTGTCAGTCTGAAAGTGACAGTAAAACTTCCCTAACAAGTGACTGCGACCTCCTGTTGGGTTTAAACCTGTTGTTCCTGTGACTCTGGATCATCACTTCGCATCAAAGGTAAAGAAATTATGCTGTTTTGTGCTTTTCACATCTATTGTTTATATTAGCTTCAGACAGAGAGCTCAAACGAGTGACGAAATTTCGCCTGAAATACATCTCTTTACTACAAATACATCTCTTTACCTCATTTACTAATGAGAAGATTTATGAATGTCTGTAAATAACATCTAATATTAATTATTTGCAGTGTTTCACACTTTTGTATATGCTCAAGTGTTGAATATCGAGCTCTAATCTGCTTTAAAAATGCATTTTTAAATGTTAAAATCAACTAAGATGCTTTAGAAATGTTTTATTGATCATTTATGTTGACTAATGCACTTAACTAAGGTTAAACAAATGAAACCTTATTGTAAAGTGTTACCGATAATGATAATTCTTGTCTTCTTTTGATCAATTTTTGTTTTTGATATCGGTTTAAATGACAACCAGCCATTACAACAACAAGTAAAAATCAAAATAACAGTGAAAAAATATCAAGAAATTAATAAAAATAGATAAATTATATATATATATAATTGGTTACGCTTAACTTTAAGGTGTCTTTGTTACACTGTAATTATACATTTAAGTAATGAGTAATATTAAACCACTACATGTACTTACTATTGGTTTTGGGTTAGTTGCATGTAATTATGCATAATTTATAGTTATTACAATAGTAACTACATGTAACATGTAACAATGACACTGTAAAATAAAGTGTTACCTAAAAATGATAATAAAAATAAGCCGGTCAGAAAACAAATATTTGAGACATAATATGGTTCAAAATATACTTAAGACTATATGATAATGATAATTATTAAGTCATCAAGTTTTTACTATTTAAAAGTCCTGTTTTAAAATATTGAAATTCATGCTTGTGATTTAGGAATTGTGTAAATATTGATTTATTCTAGTGTACGTTGCCTTAGTCACGTTCACATATTGTGTCTCTTGGAAGTGAGGATTTAATTTAAATTAAATTAAATGTGTCAGTAACATTCAGAGGGTTAATTTTGCTTTATTTAGAAAGCCAAGTCTGTTTTATGAGAGTGTTATTAAAATATTTTGCAGTTTAAAGGGATAATTCTCTCAAAAAATGAAAATTCTGTCATCATTTATTCCCCCTCATGTTGTTCCAAACCTGTATGAATTTCTCTCTTTTGTTGAACACAAAGGAAGATATTTGGAAGAATGTTTGTAACCAAACAGATCTCGGCCCCAATTGACTTCCAAAGATTTATTTTCCCTACTATGGTAGTCAATGGGGGGTGAGATCTGCTTGGTTACTGACATTCTTCCAAATATCTTCCTTTTGGACAAAGAAATGTATACAGATTTGGAACTACTTGAGGGTGAGAACATGATGACAAAATTTTCTTTTTTGGGTGAACTATCCCTTTAAGACTAGCAAAAAGTATGTAAAAGTACCATCTTTTGGTCATGCATCTTGCTAACACCATGCTTGATACACCCATGTAATTGTTTTTCATAATTTAGATTTCAAACATTCAGCAAAACTGCCCAGAATCACTATTATTTGGTCATATTTTCTTTACTGTTTTTGTTGTTTAAAGTGGTTCAAGAAAATATAAACATTATAAGATGTTTGCTCTTGTGGGTCAGAAAGCTGCATGTGTGACACTTGCATGTTAGTTTTGCATGCACACTTGTACATGCCCTCTTGTTTTCTCCAGAGGAGGAATGGCGTTGAGCACTAAGCTGTGTCGTGTGACTCTCGGGGTCGAGGGTATGACATGCGGCTCCTGTGTTCAGTCCATCGAGGGCCGGATTGGGAGTCTGCCAGGTGTCATTCATATACAGGTGAGAGTGACTTTAATGGCATCACATCAAACACAATAAATTAGTAAGGGATGCACGATATATCGGCCACAATATCGGTATCAGCCGATATATGTTCATTTTTAATATTATCGTTATCGGCCAGATAAGAAAATTTGGCAGATATATTAAAGCTGATAAATAATGGATTATTTCCTTCAGATGCGCACTGTTCACCAAGATGGTTTTGAATTGCTTGAAATGAGACTGAAATCTCTTCTAAAAGTAAAACAGTTATGTACAACATGTACAGCTCAAGTCTGTCATATAAGCTACATAATATTTTAACAAAAACATTATAATCGTGTGCTTGGGACATGTGACACTTTTGTTTTTGTAATCAGGCTCTCCAAAATTATATATGAAAAATTTGATTTAGATATATCAGCCGATATATATCGGTTATCGGCTTTCAAATATAAAGAATTATCGGTATCGGCCAAAATTCCCATATCGGTTCATCCCTAAAATGAGTGAGCGTAATGTGATGATTATCTTTATTATTACCATTATTAATTATTTTTTAATGAATATAATTGTTGCAATTATAACCGTGTCTGCTTGACCGATTAACAAAAGAGTTAAGTCTTCCTTGTTGTGTGTTTAAAAATATACCAACAGCCTATAAACATTTTCTTTTAGTGAATTAACATTGTGTTAAATATGTGTTATAGTGACAAATTGAATTATATGTGTGTTTGATAAAAATGTTTTCAACATTGTTTCTTCAGCATCAAATCAGCATATTAGAATGATTTCTGAAGGATCATGTGACACTGAAGATGCTGAAAATTTGTTCACAGGAATAAATTACATTTTAAAATGTATTAAAAAGGAAATCGGTTGTTTTTTTAGGGATGCATTTGAATATCTGCACCATATCGGTATCGGCCGATATATGTTCATTTTTAATGTTATCGTTATCGGCTTGATAAGAAAATTTGGCCGATGTATTAAAGCTGATAAATAATGGATTATTTCCTTCAACTTAGACACTTCAAAAAGAAAAATACAGTTAAGTGCATCATGTGCAGAGCAAATCTGTTATAAAATTATAATAATAAAACAATAATTATGTTTTTGGGACATGTGAAACTTTTGTTTTTCTAATCAGGCTCTCAAATTATACACAAAAAATTTGATTTAGATTTATCAGCCAATATATCGGTTATCGGCTTTCAAATATTATCGGTTATCGGTATCGTCCAAAAGTTTCATATCGGTGCATCCCTAGTAATTTATTATAATACAAATTTACTGTTTTGACCCTTTATCAATAGTATGGTTATCAGCCACCCTGACAACTTTTAGTATACAATTTTTATAGATCACTATTATCGTATCCAACTTTATTGATTGTATATCATATCTCTCTGAGCTCATAACAGCTCTAGTCATACAGTATGTTCAGTTTGATGATTATTAACACATTTTATATGTGCCTTTCCAGCTTATTGGCGTTTCCACAATGATAATCAATGTAAATTTCATCCCTTATCCCTAAACAAACACATAAACCTAGCTAAGCCACAGATTAAATTTCCAGGTGTCCTTTTTCCTTGAATCATTGTATAAGACCAGACTCTAGGGCTCTCTGGGTGGCTGACAGAGCAATCTGAGAGCAATATATGGTGGTAATAATATTTACCAGACCTTCCCTCCAGCGACTGTCACGTAATTGAAGAAAGCCACTCGTATGTTGAACTTAGAGACACAGCCTAATTGTTGAAATTCGTCTTGCCCTTTCCCTTAAAACACAGTTACCCTGCAGACATGGGTCAAACAAGCAGATAATTTAATCATTTGTTTGTCTAAGAACAAACCTTTGAAAAGCAGACTGGTGTTATTACTATTGACCAGTACTGTCAAATGCCAAATACTATAAATGTCTTTGTTAGGAACAGAAACAAACAATATGGCTCTGTCTCAGTGAGCGGTCAATATAATAAGCACAAAAAAAGCAACTCAGTCTAGAATTGTGCTTATTGTGCAAAACAAACTTCCTGTTGTCTCTTCATGAGGAATTCAGGGTTTAAGGGTCATATGATGATCTGTGTGAATCACCAGATTGAGCTGCCGGAGGAATCACACTGGCTTTATCGTCACATACATATGCGTTCGTTTAAAGCTCAAACGATCGCAAAGGCACGTGCTTAATCCTTGTGTGTCAGATGTCAATTAAAAAAAGTTACACACAAAGTCCATAGAGGAGAAAAATGTCCATGTCCAAAAGCTTGGGAGCACAGACTTAAATTTGGTCTCATTTTAAAGAAGACCCTTGGCAAAAGTTTAAAAAGTGAAATAATAAAAAATAAGTTATAGAGGTTTACGTTTATGAAAATGATTTATGAACATTATTTTATATAAAATATATATTTTATGAAACATATTGAACTCTAAAACTGCTAGATCAAAAGCCATAAATCTAAACAAGTTGTGTTCAAAATTTGAGGTTGATATCTTAAAAAATTAGCTTTCAGTAAGATTTTGTTTGTGCGCAGTATCACATTTTCCCAATTAGATGCCAGCAAAACTCCACTGGTACACACAGTGGTTGGATTTGTCATTTGGAGTAGAGTTTTTCTCTCTCAAATATTACACATGCACATTATTTTTTAATTGCACACCAGCACAACCATACAATTATAAAAGAGAGGTCCCAGGTTCAAATCCCGGACGAGCCCCCAATTTCATGTTACGCCCCATCTATAATATGCAGAGGCAAAAATCAGGAATAAAGCGAGTATTTGCTTTATAGGCCAAACCTGACAATATTGCACTATTTGGTAAAAAAAATAGTAAAAATTTTAATTTTGAAGCCTTGCCAACAGAATGAAAGCCTATTAACAAAGACTGCATCATTTTATAGTTAAATAACCCTGGGATTAAAAATTGCAGTTTTAATGGGTTTCAATGGGGACATTTTTGTCCTTAAGGTCCTGAGAGGAACTATTTTGTGTTACTAATGTAAAATAGATTTATTAAAGGTAAAATTATAATAAAAATACACACTTGTGCCAAAATTTATGCAGTTGGCATTAGCACAGGCAAAATGATAAAAAAAAAAAAAAAAAAAAACTGAAAAAGACAAAAATGTCCGTAAGGACACACAAGGGTTAAAGCAATTAAGCAATACCTATTTTTCACTAAATGTGGGTTAAAACTACATATAACAGCAGCTCATACTTGGAAAAGGAATATTAACTAGTTTTACAATTTCTTTTTATTGTTTTTGAAAGACGTGTCTTATGTTCATCAAGGCTTCATTTATTTGATCAGTAAAAAAACAGTAATATTATGAAATATTATTACAATTTAAAATAGCTGTTTTCAATGTTGATATATTTTAAAATATAATTTATTCCTGTGATGCAAAGCTGAATTTTCAGCATCATTACTCAAGCATCATATTAGAATGATTTCTGAAGGATCATGTGACACTTCATGTGAAAATTCAGCTTTGATCACAGAAATAAATAATATTTTAAAGCATTTTAAAATAGAAAACGGTTATTTTAAATTGTAATAATATTTCACAATATTACTGTTTTTTCTGTATTTTTGATCAAATAAATGCAGGCTTGATGAGCAGAAGAGACTTCTTAGTAATGTGTCCAAACTTTACTGATTGTATTTCAATACAGCTGGAATGCTAAACAATCAGCATCCAGGACCGGAACTATCTGCTGCATAATGAAGTATTGTGCAACCATTTCTAGTTACTGGAACAATGCTGTTCTCCGAGTAACTGTATGGCTTTTATTGGGCAATTGGACTGTAATAGAGGACAGATTAGCACATTATGACCTTTTTTTTGTACCATAGGTGTCTCTGGAGCTGAGCAACGCAACTGTGACATATGACAACACTTTCCATAGTCCAGAATCCTTAGCAGAGGCCATTGAAGATATGGGCTTTGAGTCCAGCCTGATAAACGCCACATCAACACCAGTTCAAACAGAAACCAAAGTCTTCAGCAAAGCAGGCTGTAGCACAGACTCTGTCCAACTGGCACGGAGCGCACTAGCCCAGACGAAAGGAGTGCTTGAGACGCAGGAGAGCGATGATAACCAAAGCCTGTCCATCACGTTTGTCCCGTCTCTGGTCAGTGTGGAGCAGCTCGGGGAAGTGATGCGCCTTCTAGCTCCTGAAGCGCTCAGTCCACAGGAAGGGATGACTTCTCACAGCTCGAGCGGGGTAGAGGCGGTGAAGATGCGTATTGAAGGAATGGTTTGTCTGTCCTGCTCTACAACCATCGAGGGCAAGATTGGGAAGTTAAAAGGGGTTGAGAAGATTAAAGGTACCTGTGACATTTACCTTTGCTTGAGTAAAACAATTGAACTTTAGCAGTTACTGGTGAATCGTGAAGTTTGCATAGTAAAATTAAGTTTCAACTCATTGACCTTGTGCTGACAGTAACTGTAGATAAGAAACGAGATCTTATACAATCTATACGTTTAGGTTTAGGGTGGCATAATGAAGATGACCTTCACTTTCTCATATCTTGCATTTAACTCCACTATCTGACAGTTTCAAAATATGTCATAGGTGATGAGTATGAAGTTACTGAAAAGTTATTTTGTGATGCTACATTAATGTTGTCATGATACTGGAATTTTGAACTTCGATAATTCCTTGAAAATATCGATACCACAGAGAAAAATCGCCCCATTTTACCAATTTCTAAGTTAATTTACTGAAACTTTGGTGTTTGAGATTCCTCAAACAGGGATTACATAATAATAATGCTATTAAAATATTTTATTATTATTATTTCTGATGCATAAAGCTGCAATATGTGACTCTGGAGCACAAAACCAGTCATAAGTCGCACGGGTATGTTTGTAGCAATAGCCAACAATACGTTGTATGGGTCAAAATTATCGATTTTTCTTTTATGCCAAAAATCATTAGGATATAAAGATCATGTTCCATGAAGATTTCCTACTGTAAATATATCAAAAATGTATTTTTGTGAGTGGATATGCATTGCTAAGGACATCATTTGGACAACTTTAAAGGCGATTTTCTCAATATTTAGATTTTTTGCACCCTCAGATTTCAGATTTTCCAATAGTTGTATCTCTACCAAATATTGTCCTATCCTAACAAACCATACACCAACGGAAAGATTACTTATTCAGCTTTTATAATCACTTATGACTGTTTTTGTGGTCCAAGGTCACAAATAATAAAATAAACTTGATAATACAATACTTAATTTCACTTGAAAGAGTTAAACCCTCAAACTTTTATTTTGGCAGAAATCTGCAGAGAGACCTTTATAAAGGGATAGTTCACCCAAAAATTTAAATGATCCCATGATTTACTCACTCACCCTCAAGCCATCCTAGGTGACTTTCTTCTTTCAGACGAACACAATTGGAGTTATATTAAAAAAATATTCTGTCTCTTCCAAACTTTATAATGGCAGTGAACAGTAACTGAGATTTTGAAGCCCAAAAAGCGCATTCATCCATCATAAAAGTCAGCGCTTCCCACGGGTTTGAAATATACTTGCGGTGGTAGCTGGGTGAAAAATCCTCCTATTACTATGTGACAAACAAATAATGTTTTTATCATTATTTATTTTATTTTTTATTTTATTTTAATTACATAGCATACTATTACATTTAATTACATACTAATATTATGCATTGTAAATTATACAAAATTACAGCATTTAAATGGTTATCCTTTTCCTATGTTTTCTTTGCTGTCATATAGTGTCTCTCTCAGTGAATGGGACACAGATTTTACTAGTTAAATTTATATAATGAATAATATGTGTGTCAAATAATGTTCTTAGTCTTTTCTTCCTGTGGGGGAGACTACAATAATTTACTATGAATTAAATGAAAATCAAATTAAATACAAATTTATTGTGTAACCAAAATACCAATAATGCCCAGAAGAAAAAGAAAAAACTTAGCATGTGACTTTTAATTATAAACAAGCCCGAAAGACACCGGGACTCTTATTTTGAAATGTCTGTACTATTGTAGGCTGATCCTTCAGATTCTTACAACCGTATAAAATGTTTTATATAAAGGCGATAAAGTAGACATTGTAATAATTCATCAACTTAAGTTCTTTAGCAATCGCTTGGCATAAATCTGCACTTTTCATTGATTGAGAATCACTTTGAAGCAGTCTGAAGCGCTGTTGTGCGAGCCTGTAGAACACACAAGAGCGCCCCCTTGTGACTTTGCAAAATGCAGCGCCCGTGGGAATGTCAGCGGGAGTAAACAGTTCTGACGCACACATAACGAGCAGGTACGAAACGACTAGTTAATCGATCGTGGATGGTTTCATTATCTTGGGCAGATATGAAAGTATAAGAGGATAAATATAATAAAGGCAAAAATGTGTCTCCAAATATACTTGGGCGGCCGTTATTAATCCTGGGCAGCCCGCCCAAGTAAAGTCTATGTGTGGGAAGCACTGTAAAAGTAATTCATATGACTCCAGAGGGTTAATAAAGGCCTTCTGAAGCAAAGTGATGCATTTATGTAAGAAAAATATCCAAATTTATAACTTTATAAACTATATTAGCTGGCTTCCGGTAATGGCTGTCCGTGCATTAATATAACGTTTGATTTATTATGCAATACATATGCATTTATTTTAAATTTCAAGCATGTTGTTTGTGCACTTAATGCAATAAACATCATAGTTAAAAAGGTCATAATTAGTCAAGACATCACGATAACAACTTTTGATCAGGCATTACCGCCTGGGTCCTAAAGGAGACCTTGGCTTTTGGTCCAATTCTTATTATTAAATCTTGACGTGACATTCCCTCAGTATTGACTCTGGCTCTGTTCATGCTCTTTCAGTCTCTCTAGAATCCCAGGAAGCTGCTGTACTTTACCTGCCTTATGTCATCACGGTGGAAGAGATTGTGAAACAGATCGAGGTGGCTGGTTTCAAGGCCATCGTTAAGTCCAAACCTCGTCAGTTAAAGCTTTCGGCTAGAGAAGTAGAGCGTTTGCTCGGCTCTCCCAAACAGACCGCCTCCTCTCCGGAGGAACCGTCCGCAGACTCCAGGATCACCACACTGTTTCAGGTTACAGGAATGCACTGCAAGTCTTGTGTGGTAAACATTCAGGACAATATATCCAAGCTGCCTGGAGTGAGCTCAGTTGTCGTGTCCTTGGAGAACAGACAAGCTTCAATTCAGCACAACCCAAAACAAGTCTCAGCGGTGGAGCTACAGAAAGCCATTGAGGCCCTTCCTCCAGGGAATTTTAAAGCTATTATCCCAACTTCAGCAGAGCCAAGCTTCCTCCAGCCTCTGGTATCGGTAGCGGAGATCCACATCGAGGGCATGACCTGCGGCTCCTGTGTTCAGTCCATCGAGGGCATGATCTCTCAGAAGAAGGGAGTGAGATCAGCCCAAGTGTCGCTATCCAATCATCAGGGAACCTTTGAGTATGACCCTTTACTGACGTCCCCTGAAGAGCTGAGGGCCTCCATAGAGGACATGGGCTTTGATGCTTTTTTGCCTGGTAAATGTTTCTTCTATTCTACTGGGAGCATATCTCCCTTCTGTATGTCTTCAGTACTGATGGTTATAGGCTGGTTAACCGTTTTATATCGTCCCATTTATGATGCATCAAACCAATTCCGTTTTGAACCCGGTGGATTTTAAATGCAACTTCCAAATATGTGTCTGTCTTTGGTAATTAAAGTGGTAATTAGTTCACCCAAAAATGAAATTACTCCCCCCTCATGTCGTTCCACACCCGTAAGACCTTCGTTCATCTTCAGAACACAAATTAAGATATTTTTGATGAAATCCGAGAGGTATATGACTCGTCTATATATAATCAACACTTTCAAGGTCCAGAAAGGTACTAAAGACATCGTTAAAACAGTCATGTGACTGCAGTGGTTCAACCTTAATGTTATGAAGACGCGAGAATACTTTTTGTGCGCCAAAACAAAACAAAAATAACGACTTTATTCAACAATCTTCTCTTCTGTGTCATTCTCACACGTTGTTTACATCTACGTTCTAGCATCACACACATGCATCACATGATCAGCTTTGGCCAATACTGAGCCGGCATTTGGACGTAAACACGGAAGCTTCACTCTGCGTAAGGAGAATGACAGAGAAGAGAAGAGATTGTTGAATAAAGTGGTTAATTTTGTTTTGTTTTTGCGCACAAAAAGTATTCTCGCCTCTTCATAACATTAAGGTTGAACCACTGCAGTCACATGACTGTTTTAACGATGTCTTTAGTACCTTTCTGGACCTTGAAAGTGTTGATTATATATAGACGAGTCTCGGATTTCATCAAAAATATCTTAATTTGTGTTCTGAAGATGAACGGAGGTCTTACGGGTGTGGAATGTCATGAGGGTGAGTAATTAATGACAGAATTTTCATTTTTAGGTGAACTAACCCTTTAAGTAGTGTAAATTATTGATTGTAGGGAAAAAAAGCAGATTAAAGAGTTAGTTCACCATATTTGGACCATGACTGCCACAAAAAAATGGTGCATAAGAACAAAAACAATACATTTGCATTTGCATTAAAGCAGTGATCTCAAACTCAATTCCTGGAGGGCCACAGCTCCATCCAGCTCCAACTCACACCTGCTTGGACGTTTCTAGTAATCCTGAAGATCTTGATTAGCTGGATCAGGTGTGATGATTAGGGTTGGAGCAAAACTGTGCAGAGCTGTGGCCCTCCAGCAATTGAGTTTGAGACCACTGCATTAAAGGTCCCGTTCTTCGTGATCCCATGTTTCAAACTTTAGTTAGTGTGTAATGTTGTTGTTAGAGTATAAATAAAATCTGTAAAATGTTAAAGCTCAAAGTTCAATGCCAAGCGAGATATTTTATTTAACAGAAGTCGCTTACGTCGAACGGCCAGTTTGGACTACATCCCTCTACTTCCTTCTTTAATGACGTCACTAAAACAGTTTTTTGACTAACCTCCGCCCACAGGAATACACAAGAGTTGCGTTTGTAGAGTGTGTTTGTCGTCATGTCGTCGAAACGCTGTTATTTTCATCCCGCAGTCCAATCACCGGGTCTGATTCCGGCTCAAATTGATAGGGTAAAATTAAAGACATGTTTACAATAACACTGAGCGCGTGCATCTCCACGAAGTCATCAGCCCGTTTTTATGACAGTGGAAACAGCGGTATACAGATAAGTAAATTATGTGAAAAATACTGTGTTTTTTTACACGCGAAACATGAACACATGTTATATTGCACACTATAAACACAATCAAAGCTTCAAAAAACCACGAAAAACGAGACCTTTAAAGGGATAGTTCACACAAAAATGAAAGTTCTGTCATCTTTTACTCAACCTCATGTTGTTCCAAACCTGTATGAGTTTGGTGAACACAAAGGAAGAATACGAGTAAACAAACAGTTGAAGGACCCCATTGACTTCCATAGTAGGGGCATAGCATCTGTTTGGTTACCCATATACTTCAAAATATCTTCCTTTGTGTACAGCAGAACAAAGGTTTGGGGTGAGTAAATGATGACGGCATTTTCATTTTTGGGTGCACTGGCTCTTTAAGACAATGAAGTTTACTTTAGGGTCATTTTTTTCTGGCATTGTGACTCTTGGCAGTACATTGGAGCACATTTCCTTCCTATTTCTCAACAGTGTCATGTGTCTGGATATTTTGGGTTTTGAATTTACAGAAATGCAAGTCATTATGACTTGATGTTATTAAAAAAAACTGCATCAACTGCAGGATTATTTGATGAATAGAAAGTTCAAAATAACAGCATTTATTTACAGATACACTATGTATATACGATTTTGCACAAAAGATGAACATGACGGCACATGCTAGTGGATGAGTTGAATCAACTACATAAATTTATCCACTAACCATTCAGAAACGTCTAAAAGTTGTAACTTCTTCCTGAGTCTCTCCATCAGTTTGAACAATGTAAGGCTGAACACTTTCGTCATTTTGGCTGCGTGAGATTCTCCAGCTTTGTTGTTGTTGAGCTGTTAAAGCTCCGCCCTCTTCTGGAAAGCAGGCAGCTCATTTGCATTTAAAGGGACACACACAAAAACACCCAAATAGGGTCAAATTTGACAAGCTATAATAAATGATCTGTGGGGTATTTTGAGCTGAAACTTCACACACACATTCTGGAGACACCAGAGACTTATATTACATCTTGTGAAAGGGTCCCCTTTAACACTTTTTCTTCCGTTTTTACAGAGACAAATTCATTGGTGCCTTCAGTGGTCAAAAGCCCATCGTCTGTCCGCAGCTTATCGTTATCTCCAGCCTGGTCAACTGTGAAAGAGAACGAAGCAGAGAGTGACGCAGAGCCTTCAACAAACACTATTTCCAAATGTTTTATCCAGATTGGAGGAATGACCTGTGCCTCCTGCGTGGCCAACATTGAGAGGAACCTCAAGAATGAGCATGGTAATCCCTGATCTTTCCAAAACAAAATAATGCTGGATTACTGTGATAAATCAAAGTGATGGTGACAGAATCAGTAGCTCAATTAATTTTCCATTATGTCTTTCTTCCACAGGTGTACACTCCGTTCTGGTTGCACTGATGGCCAGTAAAGCCGAGGTTCGATACAGCCCGTCAATCACTGATCCTCAGAGAATAGCGGAGTTTATCCGAGAGCTCGGCTTCACCGCCGCAGTCATGGAGAATTACGAAGGCTCAGATGGAACCCTGGAGCTCGTGGTTAGTATTTCAGCATTATATTTGTTGATTTTTGACCAATTTTTCTATCAACAAGAGATTGTGGACAATGTGTCTCTTTTCATTAGGTCAGAGGGATGACATGTGCCTCCTGCGTTCACAAAATTGAGTCTAACTTGATGAAGCAGAAGGGCATCCTTTATGCTTCGGTTGCATTGGCGACTAATAAAGCCCACGTCAAGTATGACCCAGAAGTGACCGGCCCTCGAGATGTAATCAGATGGATCGAGGTGAATTCAACTTCATTTTTATGTGAATAAATATCAGCATTTTAGCTTAGTAGTTTGCTAACAAAAACAATTGTTTGGTTTGAGTTGGAGTTCTGAATCAGTCAGTTTATTATGAGAGCTATAAATAATAATATTATAGGGAACTATGCCATTTGTTTTACATGAACTTCCCTATTTTTGATGAACAGAACATGGGATTTACAGCCTCTCTAGTGAAGAAAGATCGTCCCGGAAGTCACTTGGATCACAGCCATGAGATCCGACAGTAAGTAAATGAGCGAATGTGTTTCTGGAATGAATCTGTTTTTAAAGTTCCCCTATTATGCTATTTTTAAAGATTCATAATTTTCAGGTTTACATGCATCCAAGGTCAAAAAACACTTTAATTTTCTCATAATATACATTGCAGCATCAGCTCTTTTCTCACAGTGTCTGAAATCGTTAGATAAAGGATGTAGTCTCTCTTATCTCCTCCTTCCCGAGAGCTCTGCTCTGTTCTGATTGGTCAGACGGCCCAGTTTGTTGGCCAAGCAGATCTCGCCCCCCATTGACTACCATAGTAGGAAAAAAAAATGCTATGATAGTCAATGGGGGGCGAGATCTGCTTGGTTACACACATTCCTCCAAATATCTTCCTTTTTGTACAGCAGAACAAATGTTTGGAACAACTTGAGGGGGAATTAATGATTTTTGGGTGAACTATCCCTTTAAAGGTGCAATATGTAAGAATTTTGCAGTAAAATATCCAAAAACCACTAGGTCAGTGTTATATATTTTGTTCACTTGAGTACTTACAGTATCTCAAATGTTTCCAACTATTTGTAAATCGTGAGAAAATTGCAATTTTAACGTGTGAGGAGTCGCCTGTCAATTGCATCATACCCGCGTTACCCTCGGTTTCCGGTTTTATTTTGTAGAAACCATGGAAACACCAAAGACGCTTTAATATTTACATGTTTTAATAGACAAGGGAACAACTGTTATGTTATATTTATAGACATGATGTTTTGCGAGTACCATGCTTTACCATGCCTCAGAGAAAAACACTATTTTGTGAAGTAGCTAACATAGCATAATCAGATGCAGCTTTATTTTTAGTAACAGTAATACAGCATTTTCTCCATCATACGATACGTTTTAAAATTAATTGCATGCCATTTATCAACACAAGCCATCCAGCATTTAATATGATATTGTAAAATCGATCTATCTTACTGCAGTGTGTAACAGTGTCTCACAGCAGCCGCCGAGCGAACGCACAGAGTAACGTTATAACATCATTTTCAACACTCTCAAATGTATCTAATATGATAAACAGAGCTGCGTTACCTCATACTCATGACCGGAAAAGCGGAAGCGGCGCCGGCGACTGTGTCATAATAAAAGTCCCGCTGCTCGTGAGGCGTGTGTTGATCAATCGCTCCAGCTCCTCGTTCAGCTCCACAACACTCGCTCCTGCTCTGCTTCATACTACAGTAACGTTAATAATCGCATCCATGAACATGATTTCTTCCGAGTCCAATCCCGATTGTTTTCATCGACTGTGAGGTGAAGACCACAAGATTCCGCGCTCAAACTTGGCATCATCAAGCTACGCCTTTGTTTTGAATAGGCCTCTAGCGACCTCTAGCGGACAGAAATCTTACATACTGCACCTTTTAAGTAAAGACCAAACATTTGTTTCTGTAATGCTTATTTTCCGACAGTGGAAAAGCGGCTAATAACTCCATTTCTCTGCACTTTGATCTTTGAAACTTTGCAGACCTTTTACATTCGCAAACAGCTGTATTACAGACTACATAATATCTGAAAAAGCATAATGGGGCACTTTAAAACAGGATAACCTGCCTTGATGTCCACTACCTTGATAGAACACAGCTAATGTCTTTCTTTTGACCTGTGCGCATAACTTGGCTTTGCCGTTTTCTCCTAGATGGAAAAGATCGTTCCTCATCAGTTTGTTTTTCTGTGTGCCGGTCATGGGCATGATGATCTATATGATGGTCGTGGATCACATGATGGACATGTCCCACCACCATAACATCACAGCCGAGGACAGAGAGAAGTATCACTCCACCATGTTCCTGGAGAAACAGCTTCTGCCAGGCCTCTCAATCATGAACCTGATCTCGTTTCTCTTTTGTATTCCTGTGCAGGTTGGTCCAGTTTCACTGTTATCAATGCACTGTGAGAGGAAAATACTCGAAAATATGCAAATACTTCATGATTTAGTGACTACATTGGTTTTGTCTCTCTGCAGTTTATCGGTGGGCGGTATTTCTATTGTCAAGCCTATAAAGCTGTCAAGCACCGGACGGCCAATATGGATGTGCTGATTGTACTGGCAACAACGATCGCATTCACATACTCTGTGGTGATTCTTCTGGTTGCCATGGCAGAGAGGGCAAAGGTGAACCCCATCACCTTCTTTGATACTCCTCCCATGCTGTTTGTGTTCATCTCGCTGGGAAGGTGGCTGGAGCAAATAGCAAAGGTGAACAAGCATTTCCAGTTACACAAGCTATTCATCTACCTCAGCTATTCAAGCTATTCAGCTTGTAATGTTATCTCTTAAAGTGCCCCTATTATGCTTTCACGTATTAAATTTCATGTAGTGTGTAATGTAGTTGTTTGTGAATGTAAAAGGGCTGCAAAGTTTCAAAGAAATGATAAGTGGAGTTATAGTCTCCTAAAAGAAAGAACCGAAATGAGTCAGTTATTCTAGTCTTACTTCCTGCACAAACGCTACATAGCGTAGGTTTGTAACAAATTTGCATAATGCCAGACTATGGCTACTGATACTGGAAGAGTCTGACCAATCAGAGCAGAGTAGACCCTTGGGAAGAAGAGGTTTAGAATAGTGCTGTCAATTGAAAAAAAAAAAAATAATAATAATTAATTGCTCAAATTTTTAATCTAATTAATTACATGATGTGGCGATTTAAGTCATTATTTTGTAAAGCATCAAATAGATGTTACAAAAAGTAGCTTAAGAAAGAAATATTTTATTTGATTCAGCATAGAATTTATTACACATACATTTTTGGACCATGAAATTGAGTAAATGATGACTGAATTTTCATTTTTGGGTGAACTATACCTTTAATGTTTTTTTTTTTTTAATAATATGGAAGTATTAACTTATTTTTTTTAATTGTAATAAATTATTTATTATTATTTAATAATTTATTATGTAATTATTTTTACAATTGGTATAATTGAAATTATAGTAATACTGCCAGTAGGTGGCGGTAAATGTCTTAATGATTGAGTCATTCATTCATTTATTCATTCGATTCATTCAAACGGCTGATTCATTCAGGAGTGAAGTACATGATTCTCTTTATGAATGGTCAATTGAATCATTGGTTCACTCAATTCGTTCGAAACACGTTATTAGAAAAGAAGCGCCGCTGTGTGTTGCTCGGAGTGTTGTCTTTAAATTTTTGTTGTCAAAATTTAGCAAAACAGACAATATTGTGTGTAAAATAACACAATATTAACTTATGATTTATTGAACTGTTGAATAAAATCAGTATCACATTTGCACTCGGTCTATTCTGGACAGAAAAACAGTAGTTGTGTGATATTGCGCTCGTTCCTCGTGTGATAGAGCTTATCTATATCATATAATGTAAAAAAAAAAATCTAATTAATGCGTTAAAATTACAGCCCTAATATTTTTATATTGTAATAATCTCCAAATAAATGTAGAAACAAAACAAATTATAAATTAAATATAGAATAATCCTTATTAAAGCTATAAAAGTTATTCAGTCAAGAGCAGTGAGTGATTTTCTCTTTGTCTTTTGTTGTTTGATTACATCACAGCAGCAGGTTTATTAGGCTGCTGTCACTTTAAGAGCTGAAGCACATGACGCGGGTCTGACACACATCCGATGTCCTCGCAACTCTTTACGGTCATTTAAGACTTTATTTGACTCATTTAAGACAAGGACAAAGCTGGCATTTTGGTGTATTTTTGTGTGTTTTTGTCCGTTTGAGTACAGATTTAAAGGATTAGTCTGCTTTTAATTAAACTTTTCCTGATAATTTACTCACCCCCATGTCATCCAAGATGTTCATGTCTTTCTTTCTTCAGTCGAAAAGAAATTAAAGTTTTTGATGAAAACATTCCAGGATTTTTCTCCATATAGTGGACTTCAATGGGCACCAAACAGTTGAAGGTCAAAATTAGTTTCACTGCAGCTTCAAAATTGTTCTACACGATCCCAGACAAGAAATAATGGTCTTATCTAGAGAAACAATCACTCATTTTCTAAATTTTTTTTTTAAATTTTATACATTTTAACCAGAAATACTGCCCTCCACAGGTCAAAGTTTGAACAAATTTTTATATGCAATATGCTAGTGCAAATATATAACAATTAGTTCAAACTTTGACCTGTGGAGGGCAGTAATACACTTAGCAGTGTCTACACTGTTGCAATTCTGATAGAGAAGAAGAAGAGAGCTAGTTCAAGATGAGCATTTCTGGTTAAAATGTATAAAATTTAATTTATTTTTTAGAAAATGAGTGATTGTTTCTCTAGATAAGACCATTATTTCTCGTCTGGGATCGTGTAGAACATTTTGAAGCTGCACTGAAACTGTAATTTTGACCTTCAACTGTTTGGTGCCCATTGAAGTCCACTATATGGAAAAATGTCCTGGAATGTTTTCATCAAAAACTTTAATTTCATTTCGACTGAAGAAAGAAAGACATGAACATCTTGGATGACATGGAGGTGAGTAAATTATCAGGAAAAGTTTATTTAAAAGTGGACTAATCCTTTAAGTTCTTTTTTCATGCTTGAATGGTTTAATAGCACTTGAATGAATACTAGCGTGATCATATAATATAACGGATGATGAAAAAACGGATGCTGCTTTAATTGCGTTAAATATTTTTAACGCGCTAAACTGAAACATTTGCATGCGTTAACTCACTTCGTTTGGACAGCACTAGTTTAGAGAGACTGAATCCTTTATTGAACCATTTCAGAAAAGAGCTGATGCTGCAGTGTTTATTATGAGCAAAGTGTTTTTGACCTTGGATGCCTGTAAACATGTTGTAGAAAACCTCCAAAACAAAATTATTAGCCTTTTAAAGAGCATAATAGGGGCACTTGAATTGTTCTGCACTAATGTTGATGTGGTTTTGTCTTTAATCGCAGAGTAAGACTTCTGAGGCTCTGTCCAAGCTGATGTCTTTACAGGCGACAGAGGCCACTGTTGTTACACTGAATGATGATATGTCTGTGTTAAGGTTTGTGCGACTGTGTTGTTTGTATTTGTGTAGTTTCTGGCTGACTTCCACATATGACCTTGTGTTGTGTTATCCCTCTCTCTCAGTGAGGAGCAGGTGGATGTTGAGCTGGTGCAGAGAGGAGATGTTGTGAAGGTTGTGCCTGGAGGGAAGTTTCCAGTGGATGGCCGAGTAATTGAAGGACACTCCATGGCAGACGAGTCTCTCATTACGGGTTCGACAGGGCAATTTTCTCATTACTAGCATAAAAGGAGGCAGGATAATTGTTGTGTATTCTATATATAGTGACGTCCAGAAGTCTGAGATCACTAGTGAAAATGCTTCTCTTTTGCATTTGTTGGGGTTTTTCACTCTAAATGATATTGGCAGCATAAAAATTTGAATGAGAATTATTAGGGGCCAAGCACCAAAGGTGTGATGGCATCTATTATAGCTATTGGCGTTCTTATTATTATTCTTCTATGGCAGCCCATAGAACCGCTTGCGGGAAAGTTATGAAATTTGGCACGTTGATAGAGGACAGTCCCAACATTAACTACAGCAAATTTGGTGTCTCTAGATTAAACTCTCTAGCGCCACCACAAGTTTCACTCGTGTTTACGCAAATAACTTTTGAAACAAACAGGGTTAGAAACAAAAATATGATTCGATTGCACCCTATGACGCCATTTTCCGTCATGAAACTGCCAAAAAACCTACTTTTTCAAACTCCTCTTAGACAGTTGCTCCAATTTTCATGAAAATCAGATCATCTTCAGACTATGTTGGCAAAACGTTTTCAAAAACGCAACCATTCTCGAATAAAGCGCAAACAAATTCAAAGAACTGACGTGAGGCTATATCTCCACAACACTTTGGTGTATTCAAACCAAACTTGGTACATGACCTGAGGTGACATGCTGCGTTTTGGCATAACGCCACCTAGTGGTCTGGAGATAGCAAAAATTGCTATAACTTCCAAATGGTCTTATTAGATTCAGGCAAAGAGCATAGAAACCAAGAGGTGAAACTCTGGTGCTTTTTGGGTAACAGCCACTAGGTGGCGCTTCGGTAGCACGGCAGCCATTTTGGGGTGAAAGTGCCAACTGGACAATAGAATCCATCACATCTTACGCACCCAAAATCGGCGAATCTCACAGCCAAATCAGAAACGCATTAGAAAATTTCTCAAATTCAGTACATTTTATGACTCCTACAGTAAATGTTGTATTGTCTTATATATTTTTTATGTTATCAGTTGTGGAATCCAACCATTACACCTCTGAAGTTTTTCCATTTTATGCAACTTTACATATTTACTATTAATAGTACATTAATAATTAATAAAGTTAAGATCATCATGTTTGTAGCGTGATCCACGGGATTAAAGTCGAGTAAATTACTCCACTAGGTCTGAAATATATACATTTTAATTCCCTGGATTAAGCTACAAACATGATTTTGTAATACATGATGCATTGCTGTGTCTGGTATCCCATAATTCCCACTTTTGGACACAGTGGCTGTGTTTTTTTGTTTGTTTTTTGTATACAGTCATTAATTTAAGACAACACTGCAAAAAAGCTGTTATAGTCATATATTAATTGTCCAACATTCCCAATTTTTATGATGCATGTCCTTAATTTAATTTCATATGTTGGTATTAATTCAGTGTTTATAATGCTAATACTTGAACTTCAAAGAATTTTAACCCAAACTGACTGGGTTTCTAGAGAGCAAAGGTTTTGTGAAATAAGTGGAAGTCTGTAAAATATACTGTTAAAAGGTTTTGATGATCACTAGTGACAGTATTTTTTTCTGTGTTGTCATCATTCATGTTGGATTTCAGCTTTAATGTAAGTTTTTTTTTTTTATTATTATTATTTTTTTTTATTTTTTTTTTAAACAAAGCGGCTGATATTGCCATAGAAACTAGTGGACTGCGAGTCGCTTTCACCCCAAAATGGCGGAAACGCAGGGCTGCTGCTGGGCGCCAGTGTTGCAATGGAACGTTCTATTGAGTTTCGCTTCTTGTCAGTGTATATTCTTTGATTCAGGGCAGCATGCTGAGTCAAATGATATCCAATTTACCATATCGGCCATTTTGCATTTTGTAGCAAAATGCTGTATTTTTTAATGCATTGCCATATCATTACAAAACTCAGTATGGGTCATCAGCATGATGCCCTGAAGGAGCCTGAGAAGTTTCGAGACAGCACCACCTAGTGGTGTAATCAAATATTCATATGGTCATGTGGTTGACTGATTTTCATGGTCACTTCTTACTTAATTTCCATCAACATTTTTTGAATGCGTTTTGTTTTTCCGATTCCGAGATTCAATTAATTTTAAATCCCTGATTTTCACTGTGACTTCTCAGTGCAAAATAAAATTCCCATAGGCTTTTGAGGGAGACAAGCCTTGTCTAATGATCACAATCACATATGATGGTGTGCTCTTTTGATTTGGACCAGTTGGTAACCACATAGCAATGGCTGAGCAATCCAACCGCCCACAATCCCCCTAGCATGAGCAAAACACCTCTCACATGTTCTTCAGGAAAAAAAAAAAAAAAAAAAAGATTCAATGTAATATTAATTCCCTTCATTTTCCAATTTGTGCAGTCACTGAAATGTGGTGGTCTAAAGATGTGGTCTTGTGGTGTAGGTGAAGCCATGCCTGTCACTAAGAAGCCGGGGAGCACCGTTATCGCAGGCTCGATCAATCAGAACGGCTCTCTGCTGATCAAAGCCACTCATGTGGGCACAGACACCACCCTCTCTCAGATCGTCAAACTGGTGGAGGAAGCACAGACTTCAAAGGTGCGTCTGTCAGCTCAGCTTCTGCTATCATATCATCGTCTTTTGATAATAACAGCTTCTGAATCTTCAGATTATCACAGATGAATGCTTCCTTATTTTTTTGCTCCTTTATTTATATATATATATATATATACACTACCATTCAAAGGTTTGGAAACATTACTATTTTTAATGTTTTTGAAAGAAGTCTCTTATGCTTATAAAACTGTGTTTATTTGATCAAAAATACAGAAAAAAACAGTAATATTGTGAAATATTATTACAATTTAAAAATTATGGTTTTCTATTTTAATATACTTTAAAATATATAATTTTTTTCTGTGATCAAAGCTGAATTTTCAGCATCATTACTCCAGTTTTCAGTGTCACATGATCCTTCAGAAATCATTCTGATATGCTGATTTGATACTCAGTTATCATCAATGGAAACAGTTGTGCTGCTTAATATTTTTTGGAAACTGTGATATTTTTTTCAGGATTCATTGATGAATAAATAGTCAAAAAGAACAGCATTTATCCAAATTAATTTTTTTCTAACAATATAAATCTTTACTATCACTTTTTATCAATTTAACACATCTCTTCCAAATAAATTTCTTCCAAATAAAAGAAAGAAAGAAAAAAAATACTGACCCCAAACTTTTGAACAGTAGTGTATATTGTTACAAAAGATTTAATTTAAATAAATGCTGCTCTTTTTTAACTTTTTATTCATCAAAGAATCCTGAAAAAAAGTATCACGCTGTAAAAAAAATATTAAGCAGCACAACATTTGTAATAAATCACCATATTAGAATGATTTCTGAAGGATCATGTGACACTGAAGACTGGAGTAATGATGCTGAAAATTCAGCTTTGATCACAGGAATAAATTATATTTTAAAGTACATTATAACAGAAAACCATTATTTTAAATTGTAATAATATTTTACAATATTACTGTTTTTTCGATCAAATAAATGAAGCCTTGATGAATTTTCGACTTCTTTTGAAAACATTAAAAATACTAATGTGTCTAAACTTTTGAATGGTAGTGTATATATATTTTATCCAGTGTACTGGATAAAAAATACACACCATTAAACACCAAACCATATATATATACATAATATAGTATATTGCATCAGCTTATCTAACCTCACCTTTAGCCTATATAACCTTTTTCTTTTGAACTTTCCAATCTCAGGCTCCCATCCAGCAGTTTGCAGATAAGATCAGTGGCTACTTTGTCCCGTTCATCGTTGCAGTCTCCTTCCTGACTCTCGTAGCCTGGATTGCGATCGGCTTTGTGAACTTTTCACTTGTGGAAAAGTATTTCCCTGTGAGTATTTCCTCAAATCCTTCCAAAATACACTTTTTAGCATTTTATTTTTCTTCTAAAGTCCATGGTTATGCATGCTTTCTTTAAGCTTTGTTTTGTGAATATTAGAGTGTGTTTACATCCTGTTTTCCATGATATGTCCCTTTTTAAACTATTCATGCTGGACTTTAATCAGGTCCTTTCTCTTTAAGCACACTAAAGTGGTGGATGTCTCTCTGCAGGGTTATGACAAGAGCATCTCTGAGACAGAGGCCGTCATCCGCTTCGCCTTCCAGGCCTCCATCACCGTCCTCTGCATCGCCTGCCCCTGCTCTCTGGGTCTCGCCACCCCCACGGCGGTAATGGTGGGAACAGGGGTGGGAGCGCAGAATGGGATCCTCATCAAGGGAGGAGAGCCATTAGAGATGGCACACAAGGTCAGAGAAGCTCCGGTCTACAGATTTTAATGTTGTTGTTGTTGGTGTGTAGCTACAGTATATAGATTTATAAATCTGCCTGCTCTTTTAGATTCAGTCTGTGGTGTTTGATAAAACTGGCACCATTACATACGGAGCTCCCAAAGTGGTCCAGGTGAAGATGCTGGCTGAAGGGAATCGGATGCCTCGCTCTAAACTGCTGGCGATCATTGGCACCGCTGAGAATAACAGTGAACATCCGCTGGGTGCGGCCATCACCAAATACTGCAAACAGGTCAGTTTGACTTACTGGTGTGTTGTTTCTTTACTTGCAGACTGTGGTGGGGTTTCCTACGCTGTTTGGAAAAGTATAGAATTTGATTTGAGTAATTTCAAGCCTCTAAAAGGACCTTTGCAAAAAAAAAAAAATGCAGATTTTTGTGTGCACACGAGAAACCGTTAAACTTAGCATATAGGATAATGCACACAGCCGTATTTCGTGTCATGGTTTCTCCGCTGCCACAGAGGATGTGTTAAATTAGGCCTTGATATTACAGGAAGCCAAATTTTGAGCAAATAGATCTCTATTAATTCATGTGCATCAATGCTCTTGTTTTCTTCATAGTAAGATGGCAGTGACGCACAAAGGAAATAGGTTAATATATATAAAACTAGAAATTGTAATGCGCAAGCACGCAAAAAATTCCCATGCGCATGTGAATAGTTTCTCAAAGACACAAAGTTTCTCAAGTGCATGCATAAGTTTGTATCATTTTTATTTATTTATTTTATTTTAGGGGTTTTGTATGATGTCACTTCAATGAAAAATACCCCTGAGAAAATAAATATATTTACAGATGACTACTATATGCCAAATATAAAGCTGATAATAATAATGCTGTATGAAAATCTACAGAGAGTTTTGGAAATTTGAGTCTGGAAAAGTATGGAATTTTGAAATGGAAAATGTGTAGGATTGAGTTACACATTAAATTAAAATATAATAATAAAATGCATTGGCTGTACAGCATCATTTACGAAAACAGAAAAGCCATAAATACTTTTTAAAACAAACAATTAATTTAATTTGTGTTAATTGAGATAATAAATACTTACAGTTTTTATTTATAGTTAATAAAAACTTATAGCTATATGTACATAAAACTATGACAATCATTTTTTTTTTCTAAAACTGTTGTCAAATAGCATGAACTTAAGTGTAAATAAGAATTAAAAAAAAAAAAAAATTACAGTATTTTATGCCATAATTGTCATTACTGAAGTGTGTCTGCATTGGATGTGAATCATACCAAAAGTTTATATATACAGTACAGTCCAAAAGTTTGGAACCACTAAGATTTTTAATGTTTTTAAAAGAAGTTTCGTCTGCTCACCAAGGCTACATTTATTTAATTAAAAATACAGTAAAAAACAGTAATATTGTGAAATATTATTACAATTTAAAATAACTGTTTTCTATTTGAATATATTTCACAAAGTAATTTATTCCTGTGATGCAAAGCTGAATTTTCAGCATCATTACTCCAGTCTTCAGTGTCACATGATCCTTCAGAAATCATTCTAATATCCTGATCTGCTGCTCAAGAAACATTTAATGTGTACAATTGTACAAAATATTTGTGTACAATATTTTTTTTCAGGATTATTTGATGAATAGAAAGTTCAAAAGAACAGTGTTTATCTGAAATCTAATCTTTTGTAACATTATAAATGTCTTTACTGCCATTATGCATCCTTGCTGAATAAAAGTATTCATTTCTTTAATTTCTTTTCAAAAAAATAAAAATATAAATTCTTACTGACCCCAAACTTTTGAACGGTAGTGTATAATGCTACAGAAGCTTTGTATTTCAGATAAATGCTGTTCTTTTGAACTTTCTATTCATCAAGGAATCCTGAAAAAAAAAGTACACAACTGTTTTCAACATTGAAAATAATCATAAATGTTTCTTGAGCAGCAAATCAGCATATTAGAATGATTTCTGAAGGATCATGTGACACTGAAGACTGGAGTAACGATGCTGAAAATTCAGCTTTGCATCACAGGAATAAATTACTTTGTCAAATATATTTAAATAGTACAGTTATTTTAAATTGCAATAATATTTCACAATATTACTGTTTTTTTACTGTATTTTTAATTAAATAAATGTAGCCTTGGTGAGCAGACGAAACTTCTTTTAAAAACATTAAAAATCTTAGTGGTTCCAAACTTTTGGACTGTACTGTATATATATATATATATATATATATATATAATATACATGTATATACATATATAGTAAGCTTATAAATAAAAAAAATTATATATTTAAACCAATTTACACTATCTTTCAAAAGTTTGGGTTCATTGAGCTGTTTTTTTAATAAGAAATTAATACTTTTTTCAAGAATGCATTAAGTTTATCTAAAGTGACATAAAAACATGCGTTACAGAATATTTCTATTTCAAATAAATGTTGTTCTATTAAACTTTCTATTCAAAGAAACCTGAAAAAATGTATCGTTTTTTTGTACACAACTGTTTTGAACATTTATGATAATCATTAATGTTTATTGAGCAGCAAATCATCATATTAGAATGATTTCTGAAGGATCATGTGACACTGAAGACTGATGATGAAAATTCAGCTTTGATCACAGGAATAAATTACACTTTACTATATATTCACATAATAAACAGCTGTTTTAAATCGTAATATTTCACACTGATATTTTGGTGTGCGTAAGAGAATCTCAGCACCTGCTCTCAGTGCCATAATTTTAAGTACAGCTTGTTTTTTGTGAATAAACATCAGCCCTCATATTGGTGCTCTGAATTGCATGAGAGTCTTTATTTGGCATCTGGATTGACGACGGCTCTTCTTTGTTCAGGATTTGGGTACAGAGTCACTTGGCACCTGTACAGATTTTCAAGCTGTGCCAGGTTGTGGGATCAGGTGTCTGGTCAGCAACACGGAGAACGTGCTGAAGAGAGAGGACAGCGACAGCGAGGAGAACCAGCGCAATGCTGTCTTGATTCAGATCAGAGACACTAGAGCCCACAGTAATGACCACCCGCTCATCATGGACCCACAGCCTCTTAGTGAGTGTCACGTGACAGTAGGGATGCTCTCAACTAACTGGTTAACCATTAACTGACAGTAAGAATTTTGAACGATTAATACTATCAGTTAAAAGTAATTGTTTAAGAAAACATTTGCTGCATGGTTAAAAAATACACTACACATAAAATCCATTTTAAGAGAAAAAAAACAGTTGTTTAATATTACATTCGGAAATAATATAAAATACCGATAAATGAAGTGAAATGTTTACAAACATTATAAACACTATAAACATAGCTATAGGCTGTTTTAGTTCCTCTCACTCCACAAAAAACTGTTAAATTTAACCGTATTCAGAACTTAACGAATGCTAAACTATTATTTATTTTGTAAACTTCGTGCTTCACTTGTGTTACAATATTGATGTAAAACATCATCCTTCACATGTGCACAAATTAGGGATGCACCGATATGAAAATTTTGGCCGATAACGGTAACACTTTACAATAAGGTTCATTAGTTAATGTATTAAATAACATGAACTAACCATGATCAATACATTTGTTACTGTATTTACTAATCTTCGTTAACGTTAGTTAATGAAAATACAGTTCATTGTTTGTTCAAAGTGCATTAACAAATGTTAACAAGATTTTAATAATGTATTAGTAAATGTTGAAATTAACATTAACAAAGATTAATAAATGCTGTATAAGTGCAGTTCATTATTAGTTTGTGTTAACTAATGAACCTTAGTGTAAAGTGTTGCCCCGATACCGATAATTCTTTATATTTGAAAACCGATAACCGATATATTGCTCGTTACATCTAAATCAAAATTTTTGTAGAATTTTTGAGAGAATTTAAAGCGAGACAGAAACGCATACCTCTCTCATTTGGCACGAATTTCAAATGTTTCTATACATGCAATGCTAAACTATTATTATGTAAACTAGGTTTCTTACTTAACTTGGGCTGCACAACGATTAATCGCGATTAATTTGCAAAATAAAAGTCTGTGTTTAGGTAATACATGTGTGAGTATAATAATTATGTATTCATAAATACACACACATTCATGTATAAATTTAAGAAATATATGCATGTATAAATATATATATATTATATAAATAATTTTTTTTTCTTAAATATATACATGGATGTGTGTGTATTTATATATACATAATTATTATACTCACACATATATTACCTAAGCACAGACTTTTATTTTGCAAACGATTAGTCGCGATTAATCGTTGTGCAGCCCTATACTTAACTTGTATTACAATATCGACGTAAAACATCATCCGTCACATGCGCAGAAAGTAGGGATGCACCGATATGAAAACTTTGGCCTATACCGATTACCGATAATTCTTTATATTTTAAAGCCGATAACCTATATATCGGCCGATATATTAAGATTTATCGGCCAAATTTTCTTATCGGACCGATAACCTTAACATTTAAAATGAACATATATCGGCCGATACCGATATGGTAACCGATATATCATGCATCCCTAGCAGAAATATGCTTGGCATAACTCCACAGTGGCGCGGTGCTCACGCTGAACGCCACAGATTGTACAGCGGACTGTTTAAATTGGGCAGTGTAACTTTTTATATTTTATTTTGATAATGAGCAGGTTGTGATGTCAAGTTAGCAACGCTAGAACTGAGATTGTGTGTGTGCGTGCGTGAGGCGCCTGCGCGATCACTTGAATTGTTTCCTTATAACAACTGAAACAACTTAAAGGGTTAGTTCACCCAAAAATGCAATCCATTAATGTACTAAAAACATATTTAAATCAGTTCATGTGAGTACAGTGGTTCAATATTAATATTATAAAGCGACAAGAATATTTTTGGTGCGCCAAAAAAACTAAATAAAGACTTTTCAACAATATCTAGTGATGGGCCGATTGCTTCGGAGCTTTACGAATCGAATCAGTGACTCAGAGCGCCAAAGTCACATGATTTCAGCAGTTTAGCCGTTCGATAGGAGATCCGAGTCACTGATTCGATTCGTAAAGCTCTGAAGCAATCGGAAGACATTGTTCGAAACTGTACTTTTATTTGTGTGCTTGTCAGCTTATTTGCCTTATTTTAAAGATTACAGCAGGTTTATATGTTTTGAAGGTCAAAACGTGTCTGAAACTGTTCGATACAGGATTTTCTCTAAACCCCTCCTCTCCGAGAGCCTGCGCTACAACTGTATAACACGCTACATGAAAGCTAATATCTGCATAACAAAAAGCACTTTGCAGAGACATTTTGAAGGAATCGTTCACCCAAAAATAAAAATCGCCATCATGCTACTCACCCAAATCTGACTTTGTATGACATGTGACGTGGACTGAAGCTTTCAGAAAGGACATGCATTTATAAAGATGCTAACATTACAAGAGTCTGATGGTCTGTTGTGTTGTTTCAGCTGTAGTTCAGACGGCCTCGTACACTGTGCTGATAGGAAACAGAGAGTGGATGAGGAGGAACGCGCTGCAGGTGCGAGCAGATGTTGATGAAGCCATGACGGAGCATGAGAAGAGAGGACGCACTGCAGTGCTGGTGGCTGTGGACAGTGAGTGAGGCCGCGTTATTCATTTCTGCCAGACTTTGATCTCTAGGTGCTTCAACAGGAAAGCTCTCAAGGCTGATTGTAAAACTGTTTTTGAGATGCACCTCCTCAGAGCAATAGTGCAGACGTGTCTATATAACATACTTCAGTTGAGGTATTATATTGGCTTGACTAAAACATGCTAACAATATGTTAATTCATGCTATCTACATGTTAAAAAATGATCGAAAAATGTCAATTCATGCTAGCAACATGTTCAAATGTGTTAACAAAAGGTTAAAACATGGTAACAACATGCTAATTCATGCCTGTAACACGTTAAACGTGCTAGCAATGTTTCAAACATGCTAGCAATGTGCTAAAACATGCTAACAACATGCTAATTCATGTAATCAACATGTTAAAACATGTTAGCAACATCCTAAAAACGCTAGCAAACAAGTTAAGTCATGTTACCAAAATGTTAAAAAATGTTAACATGTTAAAATATTCTAGCAACGTGTTAAAACATGTTAACATGTTAATTCATGTCATCAATGTTAAAACATGTTAACTATATGCTAAAACGTGTTAGCAACATGCTAATTCAAGTTATCAACATGTTAAAACATGTTAACAACAATGCTAAAACGTATTAGCAACATGCTAATTCATGTTAACAATGTGGTAAAGCATGCTAGCAACATGTTAAAAAATGGTACCAACATGTTAAAAGGTGTTAGCAACATGCTAATTCATGTTAGCAATGTGGTAAAACATGGTAGCAACATGTTAAAACGTGTTAACAAAATGCTAATTCATGTTAGCAATGTGGTAAAACATGGTAGCAACATGCTCAAACGTGTTTAACAACATGCTAATTCATGTTAGCAATGTGGTAAAACATGGTAGCAACATGCTAAAACGTGTTAACAACATGGTAATTCATGTTAGCAATATAGTAAAAAACATGGTAGTAGCATACTAAAAGGTGTTGGCAAAACATGCTAATTCATGTTAGCAATGTGGTAAAACATGGTAGCAACATGTTAAAACATGTTAGAAACGTGTTAAAACGTGTTAACAACATGCTAATTCATGTTAACAATGTGTGAAAACATGTTAATTCATCCTAACAATGTCCTTCTGTCACTTTCCACTAAATTTAAAGCTTATAAAACTTTCAAACTTTCATATGGCTTTGTCAAGCAAACATCAAATGTTGTCTACAAACTTTTGAATCTAGTTGCGTTTGTCCTCTGAAGTTTTCCAGGCTGTGACATAAATTAAAGGCTGTTGGCTGTTTTTAAAAAGACTAGCTTCAATACCTTCCTTACAAAAGTAAACAGGAAAAACAAATGTTTGTTACACAATTCAATGTGGTTTTTAATTGGAATGGAGGTTAACTAATTGCAAATGAATTCAAATATAACTACATAATAAAGAAATAAAAGTGACGTTGTCAAACAGTGCACAGTGTTTATTTTGAGCATGTGTGCTGTTCTGTGTTATTCTCAGATGAGCTTTGTGCCATGGTGGCCATAGCGGACACAGTGAAGCCTGAGGCGGAGCTGGCCGTCCACACGCTTACAGCAATGGGGCTGGAGGTCGTGCTGATGACCGGAGACAACAGCAGAACCGCTCGAGCTATCGCTGCACAAGTACAGGACCCTTTAATACTCCCTTGAATAATAATTGTCCTCGTGCAGCAGTGAATCTAACAGCTGACTTCTTTTGTTCCAGGTGGGCATCAGGAAGGTGTTTGCAGAAGTCTTGCCGTCTCACAAGGTGGCGAAAGTGGAGCAGCTCCAGCAGGCGGGAAAATGCGTAGCCATGGTTGGCGATGGAGTGAATGACTCCCCCGCACTGGCCATGGCAGACGTTGGCATTGCGATAGGCACCGGCACAGATGTAGCTATTGAGGCTGCCGACGTGGTGCTAATCAGGGTATGAACACTGTGATGGCTGAGTTACAAATGTTATAGCATTATATTGTTTGTTGCTTCATGCTAATTCATGCTAGCAACATGTTAAAATGTTGCTAGCATAAAAAGGCTAGCAAACATGTTAAGTCATGTTAAAACATTCTAGCAATGTGTTAAAACATGTTAACATGCTAATTCATGTTATCAACATGTTAAAACATGCTAGCAACATGTTAAAACATGTTAACAACATTCTAAAATGTGTTACCAAAACATGCTAATTCAAGTTAGCAGGGTGGAAAAACATGCTATCAACATGTTAAAACATGTTAACAATGTGCTAAAACATGTTATCAAAATGCTAATTCATGCCTGTAACATTAAAACATGCTAACAATGTGTTAAAACATGTTAATAACATTCTAATTCATGACACCAATGTGTTTATATATGCTAGCAATGTGCTAAAACATATTAGCAAAATTCTAATTCCTGTTATCAATGTTAAAACATGCTAGCAACATGTTAAAACATGTTAACAACATTCTAAAATGTGTTAGCAACATGTTAATTCAAGTTAGCAGTGTGGAAAAACATGCTATCAACATGTTAAAACATGTTAGCAATGTGCTAAAACATGTTATCAAAATGCTAATTCATGCCTGTAACGTTAAAACATGCTAACAATGTGTTAAAACATGTTAACAACATTCTAATTCATGACACCAATGTGTTTATATATGCTAGCAATGTGCTAAAACATGTTAGCAAAATTCTAATTCCTGTTATCAATGTTAAAACATGCTAGCATCATGTTAAAACATGTTAACAACATTCTAAAATGTGTTAGCAACATGTTAATTCAAGTTAGCAGTGTGGAAAAACATGCTATCAACATGTTAAAACATGTTAGCAATGTGCTAAAACATGTTATCAAAATGCTAATTCATGCCTGTAACGTTAAAACATGTTAACAATGTGTTAAAACATGTTAACAACATTCTAATTCATGACAGCAATGTGTATATATATGCTAGCAATGTGCTAAAACATGTTAGCAAAATTCTAATTCCTGTTATCAATGTTAAAACATGCTAGCAACATGTTAAAACATGTTAACAACATTCTAAAACGTGTTAGCAACATGTTAATTCAAGTTAGCAGTGTGGAAAAACATGCTATCAACATGTTAAAACATGTTAGCAATGTGCTAAAACATGTTATCAAAATGCTAATTCATGCCTGTAACGTTAAAACATGCTAACAATGTGTTAAAACATGTTAACAACATTCTAATTCATGACACCAATGTGTTTATATATGCTAGCAATGTGCTAAAACATGTTAGCAAAATTCTAATTCCTGTTATCAATGTTAAAACATGCTAGCAACATGTTAAAACATGTTAACAACATTCTAAAATGTGTTAGCAACATGTTAATTCAAGTTAGCAGTGTGGAAAAACATGCTATCAACATGTTAAAACATGTTAGCAATGTGCTAAAACATGTTATCAAAATGCTAATTCATGCCTGTAACGTTAAAACATGCTAACAATGTGTTAAAACATGTTAACAACATTCTAATTCATGACACCAATGTGTTTATATATGCTAGCAATGTGCTAAAACATGTTAGCAAAATTCTAATTCCTGTTATCAATGTTAAAACATGCTAGCATCATGTTAAAACATGTTAACAACATTCTAAAATGTGTTAGCAACATGTTAATTCAAGTTAGCAGTGTGGAAAAACATGCTATCAACATGTTAAAACATGTTAGCAATGTGCTAAAACATGTTATCAAAATGCTAATTCATGCCTGTAACGTTAAAACATGTTAACAATGTGTTAAAACATGTTAACAACATTCTAATTCATGACAGCAATGTGTATATATATGCTAGCAATGTGCTAAAACATGTTAGCAAAATTCTAATTCCTGTTATCAATGTTAAAACATGCTAGCAACATGTTAAAACATGTTAACAACATTCTAAAACGTGTTAGCAACATGTTAATTCAAGTTAGCAGTGTGGAAAAACATGCTATCAACATGTTAAAACATGTTAGCAATGTGCTAAAACATGTTATCAAAATGCTAATTCATGCCTGTAACGTTAAAACATGCTAACAATGTGTTAAAACATGTTAACAACATTCTAATTCATGACACCAATGTGTTTATATATGCTAGCAATGTGCTAAAACATGTTAGCAAAATTCTAATTCCTGTTATCAATGTTAAAACATGCTAGCAACATGTTAAAACATGTTAACAACATTCTAAAATGTGTTAGCAACATGTTAATTCAAGTTAGCAGTGTGGAAAAACATGCTATCAACATGTTAAAACATGTTAGCAATGTGCTAAAACATGTTATCAAAATGCTAATTCATGCCTGTAACGTTAAAACATGCTAACAATGTGTTAAAACATGTTAACAACATTCTAATTCATGACAGCAATGTGTATATATATGCTAGCAATGTGCTAAAACATGTTAGCAAAATTCTAATTCCTGTTATCAATGTTAAAACATGCTAGCAACATGTTAAAACATGTTAACAACATTCTAAAACGTGTTAGCAACATGCTAATTCAAGTTAGCAGTGTGAAAAAACATGCTATCAACATGTTAAAACATGTTATCAATGTGCTAAAACATGGTAGCAACATGCTAAAAAATGTTGGCAAAAAAAGCTAGATTTGTGTGCAACTCGAGACGTTTGATTCATCTAGCCAATTCTTTGTTTTAAACAGAATGATCTTCTTGATGTTGTTGCGAGTATCGACCTTTCTAAGAAGACTGTAAAAAGAATCAGAATCAACTTTGTATTTGCACTAATCTACAATCTGGTGGGGATTCCCATTGCTGCAGGTGAGAGCAACTAAACCAGACAACACTACTAGACAAAACAGCATTATTACCACTTCCCTCAGATAGGATACAAAATAGGGCCTGAAAAAAGTGCATTTTCTGGTAATCTGTAGAAAATGGTGATTGTGTTGAACTAAATATTAAATCAGCTATTTTATTTTCTGTTCGTTTTACACTACTGTTCAAAAGTTTGAGGTCAGTATTATTTTGAAATTATGTTTACGTTTACATTTGTTTTTTCCCCCTGATAGCAAAACTTGGGACATGTTTAAGAAGTCTAAAGTTATGATTTGTGTGATTATTTTCCTGCAGTAAACAGTAATTGTACAAGTATTAGTTTGTAGACATTTGATGTGTTTAAAACTAGCTACTTATCACTGTAGGTAAATATTATGTCAGATAATAGTTTGTCAAACGTACCAAGTAAACTAAGTAAAAAAAAACACAGGATTTGTGTCTCTAATGCTGTTAAAAAGTATTGGGACAGTGATCTGTATCAGTGTGTTATTGACTGAGTTTGTTGTCTGCAGGTGTGTTCATGCCTGTGGGTTTGGTGCTGCAGCCCTGGATGGGCTCTGCTGCGATGGCTGCCTCATCAGTGTCTGTTGTGCTGTCCTCCCTTCTTCTCAAATGGTAAACCTCATTTTTGCATGCATTAGTAACAGGGTAAATTATTTTGATGCAGTTTTAAGGCAAGAAGGCGCTCGCTTTCTGTGTCATTCGTTCACAAGAAAAGTTATTGTTTTTCATGAGATTTTTTGAGTACTTCATACTTCACATTGACAAAATGCATTTATAAACCTAGTTATTTTATAATGTTTAATATTTAGTCAAAAACGAAGTGAAAAACGATTAGAGGAAATGGCTGATATTTGCGCAAATAAATGCTACTTTGCCGCCACCTGCTGGTTAAAGTGGTAATTATTGTCTTTTTTATTTTTAAATAAGTGTTTTCTATCAAATGCTGAATTTCCTACATTTTTAAACGTTTGGTTTTACAATGGGGACAATCTCAGAAGGATGAACAAGTAATGTTTGTGGTCATCACATTAAAAATAACATTTGAAGTGCTGGAGTGTGTGTCTAATTACAGATACAGCGTCTCAATAGCTTCATCTTTATTGCAATCAATAAAACTGGTTTATTGGCAAATTAGGTAAATGTGATAACTGCATTAAAATATGAATACATCATTAAAAATTGATGGTTTTGTGTCGATGTACAGCGACTACAGAATGAACAGCTAACAGTTCACCGGAAATGCCCGAGCTGGCTTAACGACAACCAGGAAGTAACCGTGCATATAGTCTATTACAATTCATATTTTCAAAGGCAGTTTTCTCAAAATGAGTTTTAACTTCACTAGCGCTTGCACTAAAGTTTACAGTTTTATTCCTATCTGTATTCTGAAGGCTTTTATAGAGGGGTTTGTTCAGATATCATATGCCAGCAATGTGCTAAAACATGCTAACAACATGCTAATTCATGCCAGCAACGTGGTAAAACATGCTATCAGTGTGTTAAAACATGTTAATTCATGCTAACAATATGCTAGCAACATGGTAAAACATGCTAGCAACATGCTAATTCATGTTAGCAGCATATTAAAACATGCTAGCAGCACCTTAAAACATGCTAGCAGCACCTTAAAACATGTTAGCAACAAGTTAAAACATGTTAAAAACATGCTAATTCATGCCAGCCACGTGGTAAAACATGCTATCAGTGTGTTAAAACATGTTAATTCATGCTAACAATATGGTAAAACATGCTAGCAACATGTTAATTCATGATAGCAGCATGTTATAACATGCTAGCAGGATGTTATAACAAATGCTAGCAGCACCTTAAAACATGTTAGCAACAGGTTAAAACATGTTAAAAACATGCTAATTCATGCCAGCCACGTGGTAAAACATGCTATCAGTGTGTTAAAACATGTTAATTCATGCTAACAATATGGTAAAACATGCTAGCAACATGTTAATTCATGATAGCAGCATGTTATAAAATGCTAGCAGCATGTTATAACATGCTAGCAGCACCTTAAAACATGTTAGTAACAGGTTAAAACATGTTAAAAACATGCTAATTCATGCCAGCCACGTGGTAAAAAATGTTATCAGTGTGTTAAAACATGTTAATTCATGCTAACAATATGGTAAAACATGCTAGCAACATGTTAATTCATGATAGCAGCATGTTATAACATGCTAGCAGCATGTTATAACATGCTAGCAGCACCTTAAAACATGTTAGCAACAGGTTAAAACATGTTAAAAACATGCTAATTCATGCCAGCCACGTGGTAAAACATGCTATCAGTGTGTTAAAACATGTTAATTCATGCTAACAATATGGTAAAACATGCTAGCAACATGTTAATTCATGATAGCAGCATGTTATAACATGCTAGCAGCACCTTAAAACATGTTAGCAACAGGTGAAAACATGTCAAAAACATCTTAAAAATGTTAGCCACGTGTTAAATCATGTTTGCAGCATACATGATTTTTTTCCCCAAACCGGCTCAGCGGAAATCCCGCCCTGGAGCCAATTCTAAACATTTAATTGGCCATGTCAATCACAGTAATGATTGCCTACACCCAACCCTGATCCCTAAACCTACCTGTCACTGTAACCTCAGCCAATGAAATTGGTTGCAGGGCGGGATTTCCGCTGAACCGGTTTGGGGAAAAAAATGTTTTCACCTGTTGCTAACATGTTTTAAGGTGCTGCTAGCATTTTTTTTAACATGCTGCAAACATGATTTAACACGTTGCTAACATTTCTAAGATGTTTTTAACATGTTTTAACACACTGATAGCATGTTTTACCACGTGGCTGGCATGAATTAGCATGTTTTTAACATGTTTTAACCTGTTGCTAACATGCTTTAAGGTGCTGCTAGCATGTTTTAACATGCTGCTAACATGAATTAGCATGTTGCTAGCATGTTTTACCATGTTGCTAGCTTGAATTAACATGTTGCTATCATGTTTTAACATTTTGCTAGCATATTGTTAGCATGAATTAACATGTTTTAACACACTGATAGCATGTTTTACCACGTTGGTGGCAAAAAAATCACGCTTGCAACATAATTCATGTTATCAACCTGTTAAAAAAGAGGATCTATTATGCCTGTTTAGACTTTCACCTTTCTTTAGTGTGTGTCTGTTTGAGCATGAAAAAGCTCTGCAAACTCCCTGAAACGCCTCCATTGTAGTCTTGAGTTTTCTTCACAATATTCCTCATTTAAATAATTAATGCGCAGAATAAAGGGGCGGGGCCTGGTTGAGTTAGTCAGTAGTGTGTTGAAACTGGCAGTTATGGTAAGGGGCGGGACATTTCCCAAACACCAATCACAACACACTGCTCCAGCCGACCAATCAGAGCACAGTGTGCTTTTCAGAAGGCGGGGCTTCATAGAGACAGGAACTAAACAGAGCGTTACTGACAGACTGGGAAGAGAGGTGCTGCAAAAATGGAGAATATGAGGAAAATAATCAACATTCAAGTTCAACACTTTAAGATAACATGACACTCGTGTCCTTTTCCCGCAGTTACACTAAACCCACTGCTGAGAAACTGGAAAGACGACTGGGCGTGACGAGAAAACAAAGCAGCCTATCGGATGTCAGTGTTCACATCGGCATGGGAGAGCTGCGTCGGTCCTCGCCCAAACTCAGCCTGCTGGACCGCATCGTCAACTACAGCCGGGCCTCCATCAACTCGCTCCGCTCGGACAAACACTCGATGAACAGCATGGCCCTCAGCGAGCCCGACAAGCACTCTCTGCTGGTGGGCGACGCTCACTGCGACGAGGAGATCGTTTGAGGCTCTCTTGCTTTACCTCAGTGCCTGTAGACGAGCAGGATCTGTGTCCAAGCCCAACATTCAATCAGGTTCCTCATGAATATGACCACCGTTGTGCTCTCACTGTGACACGGCATTGATTGTGCGGCGCCATAACACGAGGCTTTCTGACGGTCTCTGTTTACATTGAGTCGGCCGTTTTATGACGACAATCCATACGATAAAAATCAGCTACGCCGCAGATTGTCTTCAAAAAGTTTTAAATCGATTTTATTTTTGTGAAAATGACAATTTAAGAGGGATTTATTGTGTTTTAATGGTAAGGATTAAGTTGATATTTATTGCATCATTTATTTATAGCATTTTATGTAGTTTTTGTCTGACATGAAGGAATTTCTTTTAAACGTGAACAAATGAACTCTATTTTCTAAGGCCGTTTCGGCTGCGCAGTACATTCCAAAGAAAGCAGTGTTTCCAAGGATTGGTGAACCGTCGTTCCTAATCAGGAATGATCGGGTCACAAGTTAGTAACCAAGAAAACCGTAAGATGTTCAGCATATTCGTGTTTTTCTTTTTTATTGTTTGTAACACTTGAGCTGCCTTTGCTATATTTAAATGCGCTTTTAAATGTATTGTTTTTTGCTTGCTTTATTTTAAAACCTAATGCTCTGTCTGACCCGAGACTGACGTTTTATTAGTGGAGCACATTTGTACACGGCCGTTTGTGCATTAAAAGGGTTAGCTCACCCAAAAATGAAAATAATGTCATTAATTACTCTCCCTCATGTCGTTCCACACCCGTAAGACCTTCGTTCATCTTCAGAACACAAATTAAGATATTTTTGATGAAATCTGCATAGCCAGCAATGACATTTCCTCTCTGAAGATCCATTCATGTACTAAAAACATATTTAAATCAGTTCATGTGAGTACAGTGGTTCGAATCGCATGTCAAACTGCTGAAATCATGTGACTTTGGCGCTCCGAACCGCTGATTCGACACACTGATTCATAACGCTCCGAAGCTTCCTGAAGCAGTGTTTTGAAATCGGCCATCTCTATATAAGTCGTTATTTTGTTTTTTTGGCGCACCAAAAATATTCTCGTGGCTTTATAATATTAATATTGAACCACTGTACTCACATGAACTGATTTAAATATGTTTTTAGTACCTTTATGGATCTTGAGAGAGGAAATGTCATTGCTGGCTATGCAGATTTCATCAAAAATATCTTAATTTGCGTCCCGAAGATGAACAAAGGGTGAGTAATTAATTACATTATTTTCATTTTTGGGTGAACTAACCCTTTAAAGCCCTTAATAGATGCATGTCACTAAACAGCCTGAATCAGGTTACTGAAATATATTACTGACATTCTGAGCTTTCAAGATACTTAATGCAAATGATCTAAAATAAAAAAATGTCATTCAGAGGAAGTTTTGTTACTGTATTATTCAAGGTCAATTAAGAGATGCAGTCTTCAAACAAAACAAGTGCACTCGATATTAGTCGTTGCTTGTTTTTGCCAAATGTGTTCGAGTTGACAATGTGAACATGCTGAAATTGTGATTTATGCTGTCAGTTGTTTCAGTAAATGTGCTCTGGGACAATTCTTATTGTAGTTTTGCATCATATTCTCTTAATAAACAGACAGTTTTCAATTACCTAACATTCATCAAGTCCTTTTTCCAGTGTGATTGTTGATTTAAAATGTGCACTTGCTCGCAATGTAAAAAATAAGAATTCTGTCAAACTAGGAGGCAAGCTGAAACTTCACACACACATTCTGGAGACACCTTATGTTACATCTTGTATAGATCCCCTCTAATGTGTTCACAGACCAAATAGTCTAAATTTGCAAAAGGAAAGAGTGTTTGGAAAAGAAAAAGTCCACATTTTACTTTGCTGCCACCTATTGATGAACCACTGCAACATGAAGAGACTCGAGCTGTTTATCTTCATAATTTTTTGTTATGAAAGTAAGTATTTATGTAAGTAAAATGAACATATTTTGCTTGAAAACATTTCAGAGTAATATAGATGTTGTTTTGTTAGAAAAAGAACAAATCTAGAATGTTTTGAACAGTCATGAGTTAAAGTCTGTAATTAATTTAATTCCATTGAAGTCAATGGAGATGCTCATTCTCATATGTTCATATAAATGTAATCTAATGACATAGATTCAAATAAAATTTCTCTTCTTTCTATTCTATTCTTGAATTTCTCTTAAAATTTCTATTTTTGCAACACACAGTTTTTTCATGTAGTTCTTAAAAAACTGGAAATTTCAAATAATTTCTCATTTTTTGTTAATGAATAAAAAGTGGGTAAATTATGTAATAGCATGGTAAAAACATGGTAACATTCAAAACTTTAATGTTTCTGTCTCAAAATAAATATTAGTAATACTCTAATGTAGATGAAACGTCACTTATAATCAACAGAATAAAGTCTAAAGTGGACCATCAAAATAAAGTGTTACCAAAAACATATAATTTCTTAATAAAAATTCCTAAAAATTTCTCATTACTGTTAATGCAACAAACAAACAAACAAACAAAAACATTTAAATTTAATGAAAAAAAATGACTTTAAAGTGAACATGATTATTAAATTGTGAAGTATGTAATGGCACTAATTGTACTACCCTTAATTAATGCTGAAATGAAGGAAACAACTTTTATTACAATATTTTTAATCTACACTCTAAAAAATGCTGGATTGTTTCAACCCACGTTTGGGTCAAATATGGACAAATATTAAATATTTACACATTTTTCAACCCACATTTTGGTCAAATATGGACAAATATTAAATATTTGCCCATTTTTCAACCCACATTTTGGTCAAATATGGACAAATATTAAATATTTATCCATTTTTCAACCCACATTTTGGTCAAATATGGACAAATATTAAATATTTACACATTTTTCAACCCACATTTTGGTCAAATATGGACAAATATTAAATATTTACCCATTTTCAACCTACATTTTGGTCAAATATGGACAAATATTAAATATTTACCCATTTTTCAACCCACATTTTGGTCAAATATGGACAAATATTAAATATTTATCCATTTTTCAACCCACATTTTGGTCAAATATGGACAAATATTAAATATTTACACATTTTTCAACCCACATTTTGGTCAAATATGGACAAATATTAAATATTTGCCCATTTTTCAACCCACATTTTGGTCAAATATGGACAAATATTAAATATTTATCCATTTTTCAACCCACATTTTGGTCAAATATGGACAAATATTAAATATTTACACATTTTTCAACCCACATTTTGGTCAAATATGGACAAATATTAAATATTTACCCATTTTTCAACCTACATTTTGGTCAAATATGGACAAATATTAAATATTTACCCATTTTTCAACCTACATTTTGGTCAAATATGGACAAATATTAAATATTTGCCCATTTTTCAACCCACATTTTGGTCAAATATTTTTCAACCCACACATGGGTTAAAAACAACCCAAGTTGGGTTCAAAAATGGACAAACCCAGCGATTGGGTTGTTTTAACCCAGCAGTTGAGTTAAATGTTTGCTCAACCTGCTGGGTAGTTTTATTTAACTCAACTATTGTTTAATAATTATTGTTTGTTTGCTTAAAATGAACCCAAAATATATTGGAAATTAACATTTGTTAATATGTTTAATAAATGAACATATATGAATACTTTTAAGAGTAATAATTAAACAATAAACATTTAGTGCTGACTTCGCATAAGATATTGATTGTTTAATTATTTCGATTTATTAAATAATAAAAAAAAAGTTAAATTATTATTTATTTAGGCTATTTAATAACCTCAGTAGTTACGTTTGTTTGAACAGAGGTTTATAAATTATGAAATGTGGTGAACGACATTTTAAGGATGCAGCGCGTGAACTCCGCTCCTCTCCGCAGTGCACGCGCAGCGCCGCATCCTTCATTCATCGCGCGTTCATGTGCCAGTCTTGGATAAAGAGGGAGGCACGCGGATTTCGGAGGATAACCGGAAACAGCAGGTTGTTGTTGAAACATCTCTCATAACTACTAAAGAAAACACAAAATGGCTCTGACTCAAGAAACGATCTTAACCTTTTTACTGGAGCACGGAGGAAAAGTGAAAAACTCGGAGCTTGTGAATAAGTTCAAAGGACTTATAAACTCCAGCGACCCCGCGGAGAAGAAACGAAACAGAGACCTTTTCAAACGACTGGTCAACAACGTCGCAGTGGTCAAACAAGTCGATGACGTAAAGTACGTGGCTGTGAAGAAAAAGTACCAACTGGATAACGACTTAAAATCGCCATGCAGTAGTAGTAAACCAGAGAATGTGGATATTATTAATAACAATTATTGTCATTGCTCCACCCAAACTGTGAGTAACAGCAGTACAAGTGACTATATGACAGCAAGAGTGCTCAGTGTGACAAGTGATGCCAGGAGTGGCTCTGTTTTCGCTCTTGTGGCCATAAAATCTCCACAATGCGAGTTGCAAAATGATCAAATGCGCTTCAAAACACTAACAGCAGATGCAGAACCAGTCAAAACAACAGCATATCAGAGCTGTATATCGGGAGAAGCTTTTCCATACAGAGCCAAACGAAAGGATCTAGAGGCGCAGGGTTCGCCGCAACTGCGAAAGTTCAGCAAAATCACCAAATGTGATGTAATTCCGTTGGGATCTGTGGAACATGAGTGGCTTGTGAAATCCACGACAGGAAGCTGGCGTCAGATCTCCAGCCTCCTGCTGCAAGACCCTCATCTGGCAGAGAAGAGGAATTTCATGTCTGGATTCACAATTCTGCATTGGGCCGCTAAAAGCGGAAACGGTGAAATGGTGTGTAAAGTCATTGACGTTTCAAGACAGAGCGGTGCAGGGATCGATGTTAATGCCAAGTCTTACGAAGGATACACACCTCTCCACATCGCCGCCATTCACAGCCGTGAACGTGTGTGTTCACTGCTGGTGTGTGAATACGGTGCCAGCACTAACATACGGGATAACAGCGGTAAAAAAGCCTACCGTTATCTAAGTCAAGATGTGTCGACTGAAGTCAGAAAGATGCTCGGAGACCCTCGCTGTGTGCAGCAGGATGCTGGGAATTATTTGAAGGATGACCAGAACCTCCGGAGAGGATTCAACACTCTGAGTAAACTATTTCAACCCCACGTCGCTGGACATAAAAAGAAATACAGACGTCGGCCAAGCTTCCATTTCATTAGAGAGAAAGAGTATTGCACTTAATCGATGAAAGATAACCTCTGACAAGAAATAGACTTGACTTTATTGTATGTTTAGTTTGTGTACTTATTAATTTAATTGGTAACTGTACAGTGACAGCTGTGCACTTGACTGCTAATTATATTTGTTAATGAGGTTAGCAAGTAACAAGAAAATAATTTACTATACTAACACAGCTGAAAGGGTGTGTTCAGGTCATATTTTACCCCCAAAATTTACAAAAAAGGCCCTATCATACACCCGCGCAATGCGACAGCAGGCGCGACGCAAGTGTTTTTTGCTAGTTTCAGCCTGACGCAGTTTCATTTTCACGTCCTGCGTCATGTTATTTAAATAGCAAATGCACTCGCGCTCATCTGTTCGCCCATCGACGTGCTGGTCTGAAAACGAGGTGTGTTCAGGTGCACTGTTGGCGTGTTGCTATTTTGAGGAACTGAAAACGACTGCGCCATTGACCAACAAAAACCTCCTCTAAAGTCAATGGCGCAGTATTTTTTTTTGTTATTTGTAAGGAATATACGCCTAAAGGCGGATGCACAACGTGCATACACTCAATATGGATTTCACTCATTTTTCAACCCACAATTGGGTCAAATATGGACAAATATTAAATATTTACCCATTTTTCAACCCATATTTTGGTCAAATATGGACAAATACTAAATATTTGCCCATTTTTCCACCCACATTTTGGTCAAATATGGACAAATACTAAATATTTACCCGTTTTTCAACCCACGTTTGGGTCAAATATGGACAAATATTAAATATTTGCCCATTTGTCAACCCACATTTTGGTCAAATATGGACAAATATTAAATATTTGCCCATTTTTCAACCCACAATTGGGTCAAATATGGACAAATATTAAATATTTACCCATTTTTCAACCCACATTTTGGTCAAATATGGACAAATACTAAATATTTACCCGTTTTTCAACCCACATTTTGGTCAAATATGGACAAATATTAAATATTAGCCCATTTTTCAACCCACATTTTGGTCAAATATGGACAAATAATAAATATTAGCCCATTTTTCAAACCACATTTTGGTCAAATATGGACAAATATTAAATATTTACCTGTTTTTCAACCCACATTTTGGTCAAATATGGACAAATACTAAATATTAGCCCATTTTTCAACCCACATTTTGGTCAAATATGGACAAATATTAAATATTTACCTGTTTTTCAACCCACATTTTGGTCAAATATGGACAAATACTAAATATTAGCCCATTTTTCAACCCACATTTTGGTCAAATATGGACAAATACTAAATATTAGCCCATTTTTCAACCCACATTTTGGTCAAATATGGACAAATACTAAATATTAGCCCATTTTTCAACCCACATTTTGGTCAAATATGGACAAATACTAAATATTAGCCCATTTTTCAAACCACATTTTGGTCAAATATGGACAAATACTAAATATTAGCCCATTTTTCAACCCACATTTTGGTCAAAATATGGACAAATATTAAATATTTACCCGTTTTTCAACCCACATTTTGGTCAAATATGGACAAATACTAAATATTAGCCCATTTTTCAACCCACATTTTGGTCAAATATGGACAAATATTAAATATTTACCCGTTTTTCAACCCACATTTTGGTCAAATATGGACAAATACTAAATATTAGCCCATTTTTCAACCCACATTTTGGTCAAATATGGACAAATATTAAATATTTACCCGTTTTTCAACCCACATTTGGGTCAAATATGGACAAATATTAAATATTTACCCGTTTTTCAACCCACATTTTGGTCAAATATGGACAAATACTAAATATTAGCCCATTTTTCAACCCACATTTTGGTCAAATATTAAATATTTGCCCATTTTTCAACCCACATTTGGGTCAAATATGGACAAATATGAAATATTTACCTGTTTTTCAACCCACATTTGGGTAAAATATGGACAAATATTAAATATTTACCCGTTGTTCAACCCACATTTGGGTCAGATATGGACAAATATTAAATATTTACCCGTTTTTCAACCCACATTTTGGTCAAATATGGACAAATATTAAATATTTACCCATTTTTCAACCCATATTTGGGTCATATATTTTTTGGACCCAAATTTGGGTTGAAACAACCCAACATTTTTTTGTGTATTGTGAATCATTATTGAAAATATTCTGATTTACAAAATAAATAAAACATAAAATGTCTTTGTAATGCAAATTTGGGGGAAAATATGTCATACAAATAATGTCACTGTGTGACTTGCGAGAGAATTTTCTGGTTTGCCTCAAACAGTAACTCTGTCATCGTTCATATCTGATTGTTGTGCCGTGCGTGATGCCTGGAGAAACACTCATGTCATTGAGTGAAGGGAGAGAGGCCTCTGTGTGGGATGTCGGCATGTCGTCCTTCAACTCATGTTACTCTTGATGCGACGTCTGTGTAATACTGAAGAGATAAACTCTAGCTCAGGTCTGCGATAGGCCTTGGCAAAATTAGGTCAAACTTTATGCAAATGACCACATTACTGATATAATGTGTGAGAATAAAACCAGAGTTTTAACCAGGAATTTATGAGTGTTAGAAACAGTCTGGAAAATATAATGAGGTCTTTGTCAGGCAGCGATTCAGGCGTGATTTCACGGGCGCTGGAGCTTAGCATAACTTCATTCAGTCTTTTGACGGGTGTGCAGCGATCTGTGATGATGTCAGCGCCCTCGCCTCTCAGAGCGGCTCCCCTTCAACTGTGAGGTCAAGGTCGCCTCAGAAAGTAGATCCTTTGGGTTCAGAGCTATTCTAAGTCAAATTTGAGCACTTAAACCACACTAAGACTAGTATATCTTAAGCATAACATTGTTTCTTTTATTATTGATATTAATATTTATGTAAATAAATGTAAGAGTTGATTTAGATGCATTTTAATTCTTGATTGTCACAATTGTAGGCAGTCAGTATCTCTGTGTTAGAGAAAGCAAGATAATAGTTCTTTGTGTTTTGCTGCCTAATTTATAGGGTCATTGTTCGACCTCCAGGATGAGACTGCTTATATGTCACAACTTAATTGACTGAGGAAATATACATTTCAAATAAATTTGGCACAATTCAAAGTCATTGTTTCCTGGTGTTTTTGTTTTAAAGGTAAAATTCAGAATGATAATGTTTGTGACGCTTCAGTTCAGTGCAGTTGGATGTAAACAGCACTGTTAAAGGGATAGTTCACCCTAAATGAAAATTCTGTCATCATTTACTCACATTGTTCCAAACCTGTAGGAGTTTCTTTCTTCTGTTGAAGATATTTTGAAGAATGTTTGTAACCAGACAGTTGACAGTAGCTATAGTTGACTTCCATAGCATATTTCCCCCTCTAAAAATCACATATTTTTTAATTGCTTGGCCTTTAAAACACAACAACAACAACCATCTTTGTTAAAGGATTAGTTTACTTCATATATATATATATATATATATATATATATATATATATATATATATATATTTATATATATAAAATATGCTGAATTCAGGGTGATTGGGACACTTTTTCCAAGTCATCTCAATGGCAAAATGTGTGTGTGTGTGTATATATATATATATATACTGTTTTTCTCTTCTGTTTTTTATGATGATGCCATTAGGGAACTAAATACCTTGTTCATTCAGTAGCTATTCCAATAAAAACAATATTCCTGCAAAACATTTTGTTTTAAAAAATTTTGATGCAAGAAAAATGAAGAAACACTTGAAATATTTATTAATAAACTGCCAATTTTTCATGTTAGTTGTATGGCACTGTGGGAACATCCACTTAAACCAAAGTTCATCTTCATTAACGGTGATGTTGTGATCATACTAATATTTTCCATCTTTAAAGCACCGAGTTTTATAACAAATATTGGGAGTTTGGGGCATTAAATGTCATGTGAAGTGACTGCAGAATCAGAACATTGATCCTCAGAAGAACAGGCTGGAAATGTATTTAATAACTTATGTTGGGAAGAATTGTGTCCTCGTGACACACGTTTCCAAAAATCCCAATTTCTGTTGTTAGACGAACTCGCTCTTTTCAGCATAAAATCCTAACTTGATCTTCAATTATACAGACCTGATCAAAGTCATCGACAGCGAGTCTAAAATAAATCTTACTCGATACAGTTTGTGGACACCCATATGGAAGCCCGTTCCCGCCACTAAAAAAAAAAAAAGATTAATTGTGACTTTATATCTCAGAATTCTGACTTTATAACTCGCAATTGTGAGATATAAACTCGCAATTGCGAGTTAAAAAGTCAAAATTCTGAGATAAAAAGTCGCAATTAATCTTTTTTTTTTTTTTGTGGCGGTAACGGGCTTCCATACACCTACACCGTCTTTGGTGGCAAAAATTCGCCCTGATTGCGCACACCTGTCCGTCAGTAAGGGCGCCGGAAGTGATGTTTGGCCGAAGACTCTGCAGTCTCCTCCGGACTGTTCTTAAATAAACGCACTTTATTTATTATGGCGCCGCCGCGTTTTAAATATGGTGCCCTATCCAGATCCTTTATGGTTCTCGCGGTCATCAGCCTGTCATTTACATCATGCTACAACTTTGAGAACGAGTCTGTTGAACCCGACGTCTCCCTTCACCATGGGAATATCCTGAGTCCTTTGCTGAAGGCTTTGTCAGAGCAGAACCCATGGGGAGAATTCACACCTCGAGCCAAACCCGACTCCAGATATGTGCGTTACATGAAGAGACTGTACAAACTATCATCCAAACCGGACAGGAGTCACGAGGCCTCTCACCTGTACAACACTGCGCGTCTGATCACGCCACGGGAGGAGTGTCTCGAGCAGAGCCGAGGTGTGTGTCTCAGATTGGATCAGATATGTTTACAGACTCTTTGAATAGATACAGTTGCTTTATGAACCCGGAACTCACGTTGTTAGGATGCTTTAGGGTTAATTTATTCAAATGCAAATGCCTATATATATATATATATATAGCCTATACATGATACTGGGCACTTTACCCACTTTCATTTTCCCCATTCATTTTCTCCATATAAAAAAAATCTAAGCATGAACCAAAACAAACTACAAGATATTATTTCCTTTGAGGCAAAAACGTATTTAACTACAGTATGCATCCCATAAAGCACTGCAAAAGATGAACAAAAAATGATGGTACTGTATAGAACTATCGATAGACTTTTAAAGGTGCCCTAGAACGTTCTTTCACAAGATGTAATATAAGTCTAAGGTGTCTCCTGAATGTGTCTGTGAAGTTTCAGCTCAAAATACCCCATAGATTTTTTTAAATTAATTGTTTTAACTGCTTATTTTGGGGCATCATTAACTATGCACTGATTCAGGCTGCGGCCCCTTTAAAGCGCGCGCTCCCTGCCCTCCGAGCTCTCGACTATAATACAGTGCATAAACAAAGTTCACACAGCTAATATAACCCTCAAATGGATCTTTACAAGATGTTCGTCATGCATACTGCATGCATGCGTCGGATCATGTGAGTATAGTATTTATTTAGATGTTTACATTTGATTCTGAATGAGTTTGATAGTGCTCCGTGGCTAAAGCTAACATTACACACTGTTGGAGAGATTTATAAAGAATGAAGTTGTGTTTATGAATTATACAGACTGCAAGTGTTTAAAAATGAAAATAGCGACAGCTCCAGTCTCCATGAATACAGTAAGAAACGATGGTAACTTTAACCACATTTAACAGTACATTAGCAACATGCTAACGAAACATTTAGAAAGACAATTCACAAATATCACTAAAAATATCATGTTATCATGGATCATGTCAGTTATTATCGCTCCATCTGCCATTTTTCGCTATTGTTCTTGCTTGCTTACCTAGTCTGATGATTCAGCTGTGCACAGATCCAGACGTTAATACTGGCTGCCCTTGTCTAATGCATTGATCATGGGCTGGCATATGCAAGTACTGGGGGCGTACATATTAATGATCCAGACTGTTACGTAACAGTCGGTGTTATGTTGAGATTCGCCTGTTCTTCAGAGGTCTTTTAAATAAATGAGATTTATATAAGGAGGAGGAAACAATGGTGTTTGAGACTCACTGTATGTCATTTCCATGTACTGAACTCTTGTTATTCAACTATGCCAAGGTAAATTCAAAGTTTGATTCTAGGGCACCTTTAAGTAAAAATATTTTACACAGGGTTGCCAGGTTTTCACAACAAAACCCACCCAATCAAAACTAGCCCAATCATGTTCCGGGGGTAAAATCCGTGTTTTTGGTGGGGTTCCCCTTGTAACATTTGCATTCCAGGGGCTAAATATCATGTTATTTGGGGTCGCTTCAATTCGCGGCAAGGGTTGCTAGGTTTTCACAACAAAACCTGTCAAATTGACACTCAAAACTAGCCCAACCGCATTTCAGGGGGGAAAAATCGTGTTCCGGGGTGTAAAGTCCACTTTTTTTGGCAGGGTTCCCCTTGTAAAATTCGCATTACAGGAGCTAAATATCAACCCGCGGCCAGAGTTGCCAGGGTTTCACAACAAAACTCACCCAATCAAAACTACTCAAAACTAACCCAATCGCATTCCGGGTGGTAAAATCCGCATTTTTGCCGGGTTCCCCTTATAAAATTCGCATTCCAGGGGCTAAATATGTTATTTGGGCTCGCTTCAACCCGCGGCTAGGGTTGCCAGGTTTTCAGAACAAAACCCGCCTGATTGACACTCAAAACTTGCCCAATCGCGTTTCAGAGGGGTCCCCCGGTAAAAATCACGTTCCGGGGGGTTAAATCCATGTTTTTTGGTGGGGTTCCCCTTGTAAAATTCGCATTCCAGGGGCTAAATATTATGTTATTTGGGGTCGCTTCAACCCGTGGACATGAAAAACAACCCACTGCAACAGTGTAAAAGTAGCCCAGTTCGGCGGGAAAACTGCGGACTTGGCAACAGTGATTTTACATTTATTGCAAAATAGTCAGATATCTAAACTTAATAAGGAAACTGATTTGACTTCTATGGTGACAATACCTTCTCTAATTGGTGGACCTAAATTCCTGTCTGCTTAAAGTGATAGTTCACCTAAAAATGGAAAATAATGTCATCATTTACTCATCTACATGCCATAAGTCTTTCGTTCTCCTAACACATTCAATTCATATAGATTTCTTTTATGATCTCCTGAATGTTTTTATGTGTCAAAGTTTCGGTTGAGGAACAGAAATCTCAGGTTTTTCATTTAAAATGTCTTTGTTGGTTTTTTAAAAGATGTACGTAAGTTCGGAATGACATGAACGTGAGTAATGATGACAGAATTTTTAGGTGATCATTTTATGTTTATATGCTGAATAAACTTTATATGTTATTGTTACGAATCAGTTTCTTTATGGAGAAAGTGCATGGGACTTTTACTTCCAGAACCAGATTGTTGCCCTCTATTAAAAGTTCCTATAATTGTTTTTAATTTTGTTAACATTTTTTCTGTAGAAAGACAAACATAAATAGTCATGAAAGCCAAAATATTAAATGTCACAGATGTATATTTACTGAATAATCCACTATTTTGTAAAAGGAGATCAAAATGACAATTTGGAGCCAAATTAGAGAGGTGTAAATGACTTTAGAAAGATGGCAGCATCATTATTTTATTTTTACACAGAGATTGGTAGATCCATTAGGAAAATCTGTTGACTTTATCAATCTATGTTTCAATATATGCCAACAGTGACAGTTCAAAAATGGGGAAAAAGCTCCTCTTGTGTGTTTTTGCCTCAAGTTTGCATGCCTGTAACTCAAGAAGTATTATAGCTATCTTAAAATCCTTTTATATTCTGATTCTTAACAAACTTTCCTTTTGGCATCTTCATTTTAAAGGCCCTCGATGGTTCAATCCCAGAGATATGGAGATCTTAATGTGGCTCCATGAGTAAATTGGTCAACTGTACACATTTTCAGTGGTCAAAAACCAAATGTGGGTCACTTTGCATTCAGCTTATACCTTTTTCTTTTAAAGAGGAATATCTGAAGAACAAATAATGTTAAAACTAGAAATGTATCTCATGTTTTTCTATCAACTCAAACTCGATTGCATAGCCATAAATATTAATTTTCCAAAATTTGCATGCCTGTAACTCTAAAAATATTCAAGATATCTTAATATAGATTCTCATTCTTAAACGTTTATTTTGAAATCTTAATTTCCAATGCCCTATATAGTTCAGTTCCATAGATATTGGGATCTCAAAGCAGCTCCATGTTCAAAATTGTTCAATTTACTCATGGAGCCACATTAAGATCTCCATATCTCTGGGATTGAACCATCGAGGGCCTTTAAAATGAAGATACCAAAAGGAAAGTTTGTTAAGAACCAGAATCTAAAAGGATATTAAGATATCTTTAATACTTCTAGAGTTACAGGCATGCAAACTTGAGGCAAAAGCACACAAGAAGTGCTTTTTCTCCATTTTCGAACTGTCACCATTGGCATATATTGAAACAAAGATTGCTAAAGTCAACAGATTTTACTAATAGATCTACCAATCTCTGTGCAAAAATAAAATAATGATGCTGCCATCTTTCTAAAGTCATTTTTACACCCCTCTAATTTGGCTCCAAATCTCAGGTGAAAATGGTCATTTTGACCCCCTCTACAAAATAGTGGATTACTCAGTAAATATACATCTGTGACATTTAATATTTAGCTTTCATCACTATTTATATTTGTCTTTCTACATAAACACAGTAAAATTGTGGTCAAGAGAAGGATGTGTTCCTCAACGGCATGTTTTATCTTGTCAGAATTCTTCATGCAGGATATTTCGTACAGTCTGAATCGAGTGAGGACTCAGGAGCAGTTACTGAAGTCGGTCCTGCTGTACTCTTTCGACCACAACCACATCACCCCGTTCACATCGCTCTGCTATCTCGATGTAAGGGAACAGAAACCCTCGAAGGAACAGATATGTTCTCATCATCTCAGCACCCAGCAGTCGGTCCCCCTCCTCAGCTTCCGCGTCCACACCGAGAGACGGGTCCGTCGCCGCTGGGTGGAGGTCGACGTGACCTCCTTCCTCCGTCCTCTCATTCAGGCTCATAAGAAGGACATCCATCTGCTGATCAACTTGACCTGCGTTGAAGATATGATCCCAGGACCTGGAGGCCAGTTTCATAAGAGCCCGGTTGAGCTAACTCACAGATCTCCGTCCCTTCTTTTGTACCTCAACGACACCAGCGAGGTCGCGTACCAGAGAAGAGCCACGCGAGGTAGGGTGGTGGATCTGACGTCAAACCACTGGGAAGGAAAGTCCACGTTGTGGGAGTCAACTTCACGAAAGCGACGAGGAACCCTAAAGGGCACCAATTCCCCTCACGCGAGTATGGAAACCAGCATGCCCAAACTCGTCCCCATGTATGACTTTCCGACAGATGACTGCGACCTGTATGATTTCAGAGTGAGCTTCAGTCAGCTCAAACTGGACCACTGGATCATAGCGCCTCACAAATACAATCCGAGGTACTGTAAGGGATTTTGTCCGAGGGCTGTGGGATATATCTATGGGTCACCCATGCACACCATGGTTCAAAACATCATTTACGAGAAGCTAGACTCCTCTGTGCCCAGACCTTCATGTGTTCCTTCAGAATACAACCCCTTAAGTGTTTTGACCATTGAGAACGACGGATCCATTGCCTATAAGGAGTACGAGGAGATGATTGCGACCAAATGCACTTGCCGATAAGATTTTCTTTTTTTTTTGTGATGCATTGCTTTGTAAAACACCATCCTATTTTTTTTTTTTTTTTTTTTTTTTTTTGCACTGGCCATTCTTATTTTGAAGATGATTATGAAATGACCACATGTATAGGATAATTTGCAGATTTCTTTTTGTTTTGTTGTTTAACATTGATTCAATAATGCTTTGTTTTCTTAGACACTGTATAATAGTTATAATATGGGGGTATTTAATTGGCTTAAAGGATCATTTTCTTCTTTGATGACCAGTTGTGTTGTTTTAAGTTTTTTTTCTTTAGGTTGGTGATCTTGTCTTGCACTTTCTATTCCATAAACATGGCAAAAATTTTAATACTTCTAGTTCTGGACAGAATATGAAAAGTGTAGTTCTATTGTCTTATCAGAACACTTTTACATTGTTGTTTTAAAACCTGGGAATTGCAGACGGTTGTTTCATGGGCAACCTCGCTCTTCTTGACGTCCAGAAAATAAGTTGCCTTAATTGTGGGCAACTTGATATGTGTTTATTAACTGCTTTAAAGAAAGTAATAGATGAGAATGTGTCACATGCCTATTTATATTATTTATGTCTGTGTAATTTGGTCGAGCTGGCTTTGGTTTCACAAAAAAAAAAAAAGGGGGGAAAAATCCCATATGAAAATGAAAATATAAAAATAAAATAAAAAATCAGCAATCAGACTTGATTTTTTTTCCCTCTAAATCAAACGTTAGATTGTCATTATAAGTATTTTGTAGTTGAGAAGAAAAATAAATTCACTGATCTGAATTCTTTATTACAGTGTTTTAACATATTTGACTAAAAGTCCCTCTTAAAGGGATAGTTCATCCAAAAATGAAAACATCAGCTGCGTCCGAAATTGCGTAGGTACTACGTTTGAATGTAAATTTACTTCATGACCATTGAAAAGGTATGTTCTATATAGTACGAATGAATTCGGATGTATTACATCCGGCATGTTGTTACTGTCACATGACCTACCAGCGTCCCTTCAACTCCATTCACAAGTCCTCTCCCGTGGCCTCATGGGATAGTAAAGTGTCCATCGTATGCGTCATCCGGGTACATACTACTTTGTTCGCATAGGCCTACTGTTTTTCGCGTACTATATAGTAGAGAAGTATTCGATTTTGGACGCAGTCATCCATTTTTGGGTGAACTATCCCTTTAACGAATGTGACGATTTTTGTTTTCGAAGTGATTTTTAAGGGACTGTTTACGCGACACCGTTTTCAACTAAAAACGGAAAACTTTTTATGCGTTTTGGCCGTTCATTTACACGACAAGTGGTCTGAAAACTCAAACTTTTGAAAAACTGCAAGTTTTTGAAAACGATACCGTTGTCGTCATCTCCGTGTAAACTGCAAAAACGTGAATCTGGGAAAACGGTGACAGCTTGCACATGGTTATTACGAGTTTATCCAGCTTATTTTTCCACAGGAAGGTAAGGTGTTTTCTGTGAATGTGTGAGACTTACGATTTATTAGCAGCTATAGGGAAATAACGAGAAGAATAGAGAAGAACTTGCACATTCTCTGTAAAGCTGCTTTGAAACGATATGTATCGTGAAAAGCGCTATAGAAATAAATGTGAATTGAATTGAAAAATATTGTGCAGTAAACCAAAAAATAAGTTGGATAGGCACAAACGCGAGTGCTCTGTAAAAGTATATGCGCAGGCGCGTAGTCTTTCTTTACATCAACTGTTTACATAATTTCGTGACATCAACTACTTGTCATAATACAGCGTTTTTAGTCATTTTCGCGGATCCATGTGAACGGATAACTTGTCATCTGTAAAAAGAAAAACTTTTCCGATTTTAGTACATTGTTGTTGTGTAAATGTACCTTAAATGATTGTATAATACCAAAGACTATAGAATAACACAAGATTTGTCACTCGCATTGTTTTGAATGGGAGAAAGTGCAATGCGCAATATGGCGGAATAAGTCCCGCCTTCTAAATAAGAGCCAATCGCCGATTGGTAAGTCATCGCGTCACCGCAGCGGCAGTTAGAAGCTCCGGTTCATAGAAACAGTCAGACGCGCGCCTCTAAAATGAGACGCGCATTTAGGACTGCGCATGCGCATTAGCTTGATCCAGCCTGAAAAATACCGTTTTTTGTCATGATTCGAGCGTTTAGAAACAAAATTTATGAGACAGTTGTTGTCAGATTTCATTGGTGATTTCAAATATGAAATTGAATCGAAAGCTTGACAAACCTCTTTGGAGAATTTGATGTTTCCCCATTCAAAGAGATAGAAGCTGCACTTGAATGCCCGAGAGGCGTTTCTAAGATGGCCGCCGAGTGAAATGACTTGTCGTAACGGACTTTGATAATACGCTGTGGAGTAACAGTGAATATGTAAATGGTAACAGTAGTAAAAATATAAATAGTTTTTGTTTAAAAAAAAAAAAAAAAAAAACTAAATATAAAGTACGATAAAGAGGCATTTTACTTCTCACTCAAGATAAAACTGGTGTAGGTAAAATATCTCCAATTCCATTTCCTCCTATAAAATTTCTAATTTTCCTAAAAAAAAAAAAAAAAACCCCACCATTTATTTAATCACAGAAAATACACGACATATCCTGTGCTTTGGTTACGTTTCGGACAGTACGTTTATCTCTGTTTTGTCTACACGGTTACAGACTTTTATTTTGAAGTTCAGCGATTGCGGAAGTTCAGTTAAGAGTCCGACTGCCTCTTAGGTAAGGAAGTAAGTTTTGGTTAGTAGCTGTATATTGTCAATAACAGAATAAGTGAAAGTCTCCAAAAGTGTATTTAAATGTACCGTTTCCTATGCACTAAACCTCATATATCAGTAAACTTTGTTCGCTGTTTTTAAACGTTTGTAAGGTTAATTCAACTGTTTTTCTAGTAGAGACAGTCCACAGGAAACAGGGAACCGCCTGTGACCGACTAACTCTGTCTTAAAACATACAGCCTATCTAGATGTTCACTGTTCAGAAAAGCATGCCTAGGTAGGCACCTCACTAAGAAGACACCCATGCTGAAAGTCCACTTAGGAGCAGTTTGAAAGGCTTTGTCATGGATCCAGAGGTGTCCCTCATGCTGCACTGTGATCCATTACAAGCTCTTGGAGAACATCAAACACACATAGAAATTTCAGACAGGTGCAGTATCTTTCCATCACACACACACACACACATACATATATATATATATATATATATATATATATATATATATATATATATGTATATGTATGTATATATATATATATATATATATATATATATATATGTATACTATAAAATATAGTACTGGTCAAAAACACTTTTTAATGTTTTGAAAGTCTATATACATATGTATGTGTATATATATGTATATATATATATATAGGTGTGTGTTTTTAGACTCTGTAACTTCTCATTATTCATTACATACAAGTATTTAGTATCTAGTGTATGTATGTATGTATGAATGTATGTATATATATATATATATATATATATATAGGTATATATAGATATAGATATATATAGATATATATAGGTATATATAGGTATATATATAGGTATATATATAGGTATATATATATAGGTATATATATATATATATATATATATATATATATATATATAGGTATATATATATATATATATATATATAGGTATATATATATATAGGTATATATATATATATATATATATATATATATATATATATATATATAGGTATATATATATATATATAGGTATATATATAGGTATATATATATATATATATATATATAGGTATATATATATATATATATATAGGTATATATATATATATAGGTATATATATATATATATAGGTATATATATATATATATATAGGTATATATATATATATATATATGTATATATATATATATATATATATATATATATATATAGGTATATATATATATATATATATAGGTATATATATATATATATATATAGGTATATATATATATATATATATATATATAGGTATATATATATATATATATATATATATATATATATATATATATATATAGGTATATATATATATATATATATGTATGTATATATATATATATATATATATATATATATATATATATATATATATATATATATATATATATATAGGTATATATAGGTATATATATATATATATATATATATATATATATATATATATATATATATATATAGGTATATATACACACATTCATACATACATACATACACTAGATACTAAATACTTGTATGTAATGAATAATGAGAAGTTACAGAGTCTAAAAACACACACTTTGTACATTTTAACCAGAATTCTTGCTGCTGTAAAAATGATTTTATTTGCTACTCTCCCACACTAGATTCAATCGCCAGAGTTTTCCTGAGATCGAGCAGCACATCGAAGCCGTGTGGAGCGAGAGAGTGACCAAAGAACCGTGGCTCTTCAACGGCGCTAAATTCAGACTGCATTCAGCGGAGATCTGCGTCACGGAAAATGGACCAATGGGAGAACAGGCTGTCCAGAACCTAATGCACTTACAGTGTGGTGAAGGAGACCAATTAGAAAGTGGCAATAAATCCTCAGACAGATCAACAAAAGATGAGCAATCATGTGTGCTAAAATTACAGTTAGGCCTGACCTGTTATAAAGACTACCTTGGGACGAACTGGTCACGAGAGGCGGGAAATCTGCAGAGTCATGGACGGAATGAATGTGCCGATCCACAGGCTTTCCTCGCGCAGCCGCTGGGGGTGGGCGCTGTCATGGCAACCGCAGATGGAGATGTCGTCCTGCTGAGGAGAAGTCAGAAAGTGGCAGAGGCTGCAGGACTGTTAGACATACCTGGAGGTCATCCTGAGCCAAAGGTGACGGACATCATCAGGGTTTCAGGAAAAAAACCTGTAGCTTCCCCTTTTTCCCCAAATAATTTTGTCAGATAAATACCTTAAGTACGTTTACTGTTTTATTTTCCCCTCATATTCAAAATAATGATTGAAATGTACACTATTTTTCCTCATATTTTAATGGTTTAATCAAACTTGTAGGGTCATTAAAAACCGGACATCACTTTCAGCCACTGCTATGTAGATTTCTATATAATTAAGTGTATTAATTATTATGTATTATTAAGAAATCTCTCCCTGTGGTGTAGATGGTGTGTCCAGAGGTCAGTGAGGAGGTCATATGTGTTGAGCTTCTGCAGGGTAAGGAGAGAGCCGTGGTTTCAGAGATCTTCTCCTCTGTGTGTGCAGAGATCCGTGATGAGGTGTGTATCTGCGCACTTTAAGCACGCATTAGCGAAAGCACAGAGTAACGTTATAACATCATTTTCAACACTCTCTAATGTATCTAATATGATAAACAGAGCTGCGTTACCTCATACTCATGACCGGAAAAGCGGAAGCGGCGCCGGCGACTGTGTCATAATAAAAGTCCCGCTGCTCGTGAGGCGTGTGTTGATCAATCGCTCCAGCTCCTCGTTCAGCTCCACAACACTCGCTCCTGCTCTGCTTCATACTACAGTAGCGTTAATAATCACATCCATGAACATGATTTCTTCCCGAGTCCAATCCCTATTCTTTTCCACCGACAGGGATGTGAAGACCACATGTCCCAAGATTCCACGCTCAAACTTGGCGTCATCAAGCTACGCCTTTGTTTTGAATAGCGACCTCTAGCGGACACAAATCTTACATACTGCACCTTTAACTCTTGTTTACATCACAGAAAGTAATGTGTTGTTATTCAAGGGAAACAATCTGAAAGAGGTGTACCACAGGGCTCAATACTGGGTCCTCTTCATTCTTTATATATATTTAGTCTTATTTATATAACAGAAAACAATATAATGTCATTCAAGGGAAATAATGTGATTTATTTATTCAAGGAAGAGGTGTACCACAAGGCTCAATACTGGGTCCTCTTCTTTTTTCTGTTTTCATTAATGATCTTCCCTTCGCACTCTTCTCATCTTTATGCAGATGATACTGTCATTTATACTTCAATTATCATATTCTTCATATTTCTTTTTCTTACTCCTTTAGTTAAGAAGGTTTTTAGGAAGAAAGCATTTGGAGATTGGAATAATTTACCTTTAAATGTACAATCTTTTATGTTTTTTGTTTTGTAACTTGTAATTGCATTAGATGAAATGTCTGTTTATTATTTATTAATGGGCAAACATTCATATTTATGTGTTGATTTTTGATTGTTGTTGTGTCTTATCTAACTTTTCTTTATTAGGACCCTCTTGAAAATGAGAAAGAGTCTATCCTTAAGAATAAATCTGTGGCCATTGGTGCCACTATATTGGTCTCATCATCTTTCTTTGCTCTTGTTCCTGCTCATTACAGGTGAACGTCCCTGTCAGTTCTCTAAGCAAGCCGTTGTTCATGGGAATTGCGCTGAACCACACTAGTGCAGGCCGGCCCAGCGCAGAGTTTTACGTTCGGTAAACCTCATATTATGTCGTTCAGTCTGTACACAATGAGTGGTTATCTTACAGAACTACACAGCTGTGTTTTTTACTCTGTGAAGGTGCACTTTGACGACGGAGGAAGTGAGAGATTTCTATAGACGTGGAGGTCCTGAGGCCCATGAGTCCACTGACATACTGTTTCTCAGTCGAGCGGTAAGCATTTATATCCACCACATCAAGAGACTTGCTTTAACTACACCCGTTTATTTAATATTCACATCTCTTAACATATGCAAGATGTCTACAAAACAATCATTAAATCACAGAATAAGACATTCTGTACATAAAGATTTCGTCTTTCTCTGTTCTACAGAAAATGCTCCAGTTAAGCGAGCACTCCCCCCTGTGGTCAGAGATGTGTCCTTCAGCAAAAGGTGCAGTGCTGCTGTATCAGAGGGTGATGCCTGATTACTGAATTTAATCAGATGCAAAACCGCCTCTGAATAATGGCACAAGCAGCAGTCGGTTAAACTTTTATGATGCATCATTGACAACATTTTGAGTTGTCTTTCATACAGTAGTGTATTCTATAAGATTCTTGTTTGAAAAATTGCAAAAAACATTCCATATAAATACATATATTTTGTATACTGGTGGATGATAAAGGTGTAGTAATGATATTTATAGATAGAAGTTCTCGTACTGAATACATATAAAGGTTTCTGTCCCTGCTTTGAACGTCCAGGAACTAAAAGGTCATTTGTACAATGAATCAAGTCTTGTAAATATATAAAAAATATATTTTGCAGAGATACCATTTGAAATATATTCTGAATCTGAAAAAGCAACTTTTCATATTAAATTAAAAGTTTGAAAACAAATGACTAAGACTTTTTAATTTGGTGCAAATTTGCTTTGACAGTTTGGGATTTACAGAGAAAGTCTTTTCAAATAAGCTCAAGGGAACAAGATATAATACAAAAGAACTTACATGTGTTATGATTAAAACTTAAGGCAAAACAAATGATTAATCCGTGTACGGCAATTAAAAAAGATAAACATAGGTCAATAGAGGAGAAAAATGTCCTAAAAATTTGAAACTTGGGAGCGCAGACTTAAGTTTGTTCTCATTTTAAAGAAGACCCTTGACAGGTTATTATGTTGAAGTAAAAAAAGTGAAATAAGAAAAAAGAGTTTATCAGCATTATTTTATATAAAATATGTTTAATATGTTTAAAACATGTTGAACTCTAAAACTGCTAGAAAATCAAAGTCATAAATCTAAATAAGATTTAGATGTTCCAAATTTGAGGTTGATATCTCAAAAAATGAGCTTTCAGTAAGATTTTGTTTGGGCGCAATACCAAATTTTCCTTAGATGCCAGCAAAATGGCACTACTTTGGTGTATTTTTGTAAAATTGTAATTTTGAAGCCTTGCTAACAAAATGAAAGCCTATTAACAAAGACTGCATCATTTTATAGTTAAATAACCCTGGGATTAAAAATTGCAGTTTCAATGGGGACATTTTTGTCCTTTAAGGTCCTGAGATGAACTATTTTGTGTTATTAGTGTAAAATAGATTTATTAAAGAAAATGAGTGTGAAATGGTAAAATTCCAATAAAAATACACACTTGTGCCAAAATATATGCAGTTGGCATTAGCACAGGCAAAAAGATCAAAAAACAAAACTTAAAAAGACAAAAATGTCCATAAAGACACACAACCTGGAAAATATTCTCTTTGTACTAGTAGTCACACTATAAATAAATGTTAGATGTATGAACCTAATGGGAACTTCGGGTTCATGTTTATTGATAGAGCAGTTTTCACAATAAATACTCAAGTTTTACAGAGAATATTCCCTTACAAGCCACAATGAGAAAATGTGACAATGGCAAGAGAAGCTCTGTAGATTTACACACATTTACAAAATGTTCTTGAATGTATTTTCAGTGCAAATAAGATGGATGTTAAGAAATACTTTTACAGTACACTGATGCTGTAAATATCTATGAAATAAAATTGAATCTCATGATTTCTCAGTCTTTAGAAAATACAATAAAACCATATAAAATTTGGAACAGCCCTAAAAATACTCTGCTATAATGTTCCACAGACGAAAATCTCACAGGATTCTCAAGACATGAGGGTGAGTAAATGAAGACAGAATTTAAACTACCCTTTAAAAACAAACTGCATTCTGGTACTCAAGCTAGATCCTCATTATAAGCAATGACCTTTCTAAATGAAATTACAGACAGACAGAACCAATTACTGTTATAAAGGTGAAGCACTGCTAATCAAAAAACATGCTGATTTGGGATGTTTTTCCTGCTACACAAAAGTTCTGGGATTATCAGAAGCTTTCCGACTAACTTGAACATCCATAATAAATGCTCCCGTAACAACTCTGGTTTTGCTCAGGAAAGCTCCACTGCAAGAAAAACAAAGATTTATCAAGTACATGCATATTGTGAATGTTATTTTTCAATAAGATATAGTTTGTTTTCTTACCTGACCAGTGTACGGTCTGTAATACTTCCTGTATCTCTGTGGGTCACTGCTGCATCCGAAGGCAGATGGACGGCGACTCTAAGAATATATATTATAATCCACATCAGTCGTCATATAAATGATTTAGTTTTGAATACCTAATAATAGTGCAACATCACACCGACAAACTTACATGCGTTTTCTGAAATGCACAGTGTGAGTGTTGATTGTGACAGCTGAATGGACCTCCCCTCCAGCCTGGGAAAATGAAAACGCATGTTTAGAGCTGCGCAATTCTGGATAAATTGAGAATTAATCATTTAAAATAGAGATCATGATTCTCCCATAATTCTGAACTAAACAAAATAACAACTTACTAGAGGTTCTGACAAAATGTTAATAGCTGCAGTCTATTTAAAAATATTTAATTCATTTATAAAAAAAAAAAAAAAAAGGGTTGAGTGAATGATTCAATGACTTACTCATATATACTCGTTTCATTACTGGATGAATCAGCGTTTTTGAACGAATCTCTTGAATGAATGATTCAATGACAAGTACAGGTTTTTAAACAGTCACTTGTCGCCACCTACTGGTGTAACGATGTAATTGCCACAATCTTTATTTGAAGCGTAAAGTTACTTTCAAAAGGTGATTTACTCTATTTTGAGCTACCAGTGCTTATAGCTGAGCTATAAACTTATCCCAGTACTTCTGTGATAATCTGAATGATTCTAATCAGGGTTTCTGCAGGTTCTATGAAAGTAAATTTAAGACTTTTTAACCAACAAAAGGAAATTTAAGGAATAAATTGAAGGGAAAACAATAGATCGATATGTTCTCTAAATGTAAATGTCTAGGGAGAAACACGATGAGTTGTTTTAGCAACACTTAAGTTTGAAAATATGACTTCCAACAGATTTTCATTACATTTTAATTCATTTCACAAAAAAGTAGTATGGAATATGGAAATAACTTTCACTGTACTTTCTGATTGCACTGCAAAAAAGTGATGTTCTTCCTCAGGATTTTTTTCCAGGTACAAATACCTAAACATTCTTAAATTAAGATACATTTACTTGAGATGTAAAATGACAAAATATGAAGTCTGAGAAATATACCAACCTGAAGTGAGTTTATGATTAAAACAAGAACAAATATGGGCTCAGAAAAATCAGCTTAATTCAAAGGAAAGTTTTTCTATATGTGACCCTAGACCACAAAACCAGTCATAAGTTGCACGGGTATATTTGTAGCAATAGCCAACAGTACACTGTATGGGTCAAAATTATTTTTCTTTTATGCCAAAAATCATTAGGATATTAAGGAAAGATCATGTTCCATGAAGATATTTTGTAAATTTACAACCGTAAATATATCAAAAATGTATTTTTGTAAGTAATATGCGTTGCTAAGGACTCCCGTTTGCGTGTCCCTAACCCGGTCGATCACAAAATATTCCTCATGGAAGAACGATTTTAAAAATGCCCATTAGGGGGCATCAAGGGCTAAACAAAAAAAAAAAGCCACCTTGGTTCTAAACGCTGTAACTTTTGATTACTTTATGCTATCACCACAAAATTTGATCCAGATGCAGCTCACATATAGGAGAACTTTCCTCCTATCTTATTCTTATTGCCTTCCTGAACTATTGCATGTCAAATAAGAAAGATATGTAAAATTATAATAAAAATTATATATTTGTTTGATTTTATCAGCAAGAGAATGTCCAATTGTATATTTTCTAAAAATTTAAAAAGTGTTCTATCAAATGATACCAACCTTTTGACTCTCCTTGCTACAGTTTTGGAGTTATGAGTCTTTACTTTTGTGTTTGTTACTCAGAAAAAAAAAAAACAACTCTAAAAATGCCTTCAGGTCTTTAAAGGCGATTTTCTCAATATTTAGATTTTTTTGCACCCTCAGATTCCAGATTTTCAAATATTGTATCTCGACCAAATATTGTCCTATCCTAACAAGCCATACATCAATGGAAAGCTTAGGTTATTCAGCTTTCAGATGCTGTATAAATGTCAATTTTAAAAAATTGACCCTTAAGACATATATATATGCTATATATATATATATATATATAAATAAAATGTATGCAACATTTAATGCCATGACTTTATGAATTTAAGACTTTTTGCTCTAATTTAAGATCTTTTTAAGGCCTTAATTTGTGTAAGAGTGAATTAAGACATTTTAAGATGTGCAGAAACCCTGTGTAATACAAAAATAATGATACTATGTGGCTGAAAACACTGTTTATGAAGCTGTTTCGTATCTGTACATGACAACCGCTCTCTCGAACACAGATTTGAATGTTTCCGGCATGATTGTTTTTGTCAAAGTTTTAACAGAGACAGCCGAATCGTTAGATAGCATGAGAGTCAAAATCATGCTTCAGGATACGCAGTGAAATCATCTCTCAGCATCTCTTCTTACCACAATGATGAATGAGGCGTTTTTGACTTCCTTGTTTGTGTTTCCTGCGTTTAGGAGGTGTGGGTAGGATGCGGCGTGCTTCCTCTTTATACAGCGTTAAGAGCTTCAGGGCCTCTTCAGAGCCGAGCTCCACAAACGTCACCTCGTCCAGATGCTCTCCCTGCTCTGGCAGTGTGAAGCTCACTGGAAACAGGAAGAGAGATGAAAAATGTTTCACAGAAATGTGTCCTGATTGAGTAACTCGAGTTAAAGTCTGACCTTTGGCTTTAAGAAGAGTCATCTCCTGAAGTGCCATGCCCTCCTCCTGCTGCCGCTGTATGAGACGTCTCCTCCACATCTCGTCAGGTGGAAAAACCACCACCGCTTTTCGCTGGTAACCACGGAAACAGAGCATCTTGTGTCGCTGGGCAGATGGATAAATGTTGGCCTTGGAGACGAAAGTGACAACGTGAGAACACACGAATGAAAGGACAGCGGATGAAGCCGTAGCTCACGCATATTCCTGATTACCTGATCAAGGATGTAGTTCCTCTGCTTGGTTGCAGCTACCTTGATCAGGTGACTGACGCACTGAGTGGCCTGTTGCAACATCAGATCTCTGTGATTGGCTCCAGGAGGCTCCTGTAGGAAAACATCAATAAAGAAAAGGATGTGAGCAGGTCTTATTTCTGACATGCGCCACTTCACACAATCTTGATAGATTTTCTCACCCTCATGCAGTTCAAAATGGAGTTCGTACTCAGAAGATTGTAACGTTTCCTTGGGTTCTGGAGCATATGAGCCTGAGCCCAGTGGGTCTTCCCAGAACCCGGCATACCAACCATCATCAGCACCTGACAGATGGAGAACGAGGGTGAACGTGACAGAAAAGATTTTATATCTCACAACATTGAAGGGTTAGTTCACCCAAAAATGAAAATAATGTCATTAATTACTCATGTCGTTCCACAACCGTAAGACCTTCATTCATCTTCAGAACACAAATTAAGATATTTTTGATGAAATCCGATGGCTCAGTGAGGCCTGCATAGCCAGCAATGACATTTCCTCTCTCAAGATCCATTAATGTACTAAAAACATATTTAAATCAGTTCATGTGAGTACAGTGGTTCAATATTAATATTATAAAGCCACGAGAATATTTTTGGTGCACCAAAAAAACTAAATAACGACTTATATAGTGATGGTCGATTTCAAAACACTGCTTCAGGAAGCTTCGGAGCGTAAATGAATCAGTGTGTCGAATCATGATTCGGATCGCGTGTCAAACCACCAAACTGCTGTAATCACGTGACTTTGGCGCTCCGAACCGCTGATTCGACACAAAAGATTCATAACGCTCCGAAGCTTCCTGAAGCAGTGTTTTGAAATCGACCATCACTATACAAGTCGTTATTTTGTTTTTTTGGCGCACCAAAAATATTCTCGTGGCTTTATAATATTAATATTGAACCACTGTACTCACATGAACTGATTTAAATATGTTTTTAGTACATTAATGGATCTTGAGAGAGGAAATGTCATTGCTGGCTATGCAGGCCTCACTGAGCCATCGGATTTCATCAAAAATATCTTAATTTGTGTTCTGAAGATGAATGAAGGTCTTACGGTTGTGGAACGACATGAGTAATTAATGACATTATTTTCATTTTTGGGTGAACTAACCCTTTAATATTCATTCAGATGTTTGTGTTTAGTTCATTTTCTAACACACGTTCCTACCTCACATTCGCTTTTAGATCCTGTCGGCAAAGACGCGCGAGACCTTTGACCAGGAGGAAGTACGGCTAGTGTGCAGAAACCAGCAGGAAAAGGATGCCAGGGAGTATCTGGATCAAGATTCACCGAAACTGAACAGTTTTTGCAAAGTACGTGGGGATAGAGAGCTTGATCTCTGAGAGCAGAAGAGCTCAGGTGAAACGCCACTCCAAGAGAACACCCGTTTTTGTGAAATGAAAGTGTGGCTTCTCCCGTCTCACTGATGAACTGGATCAGGAATAGATACAGATAATGAGCCTGAACTGAATTAACACAAGAGCAATGATGTTGATCTGAAGCTGTGTCCTAAGTAGGGCTGAGCATTGATACAGATGTCCCGGTTCGATTCGACTCCGACTCTCAATTCGATTCCTGATTCAATTCAATTTTCACTGGCCCCACCAAAAAAAAAGTAACAGTAATTTTCAGGTACAGAAACTGAATAAAGGATGCAGCCTCTGAATTGGGACACAGCTTTACTATAACCTACTTTAATTATTTTTGAATCTTACTGCATAGCAGCCGATGACATCTCCTTCTGTGAAGGGCTCACCAAACGCCTCTTCCTTTCCTCCAGTTACTATCCTCCCCCGTCCATCAAAACCATACGACAGCTCCACCTCTCCTGAGAGAACAAGAAAAATCTGATTTAAAAAATTGTTAATATTTCATTTATTTTTTCTAAAATTTCCCCAACCATCGAAACCTTTTAAGACTGTAATACAGCTTTAGTTGGCTTTGATCCCACTTGCGGTTTTCGTATAAAAACCACCAAAAACATTTACAAACTAAATCGTATTGTGTATTTAAGCGTTTATCACTATAGCAAATAGGCTAAACTATCTATATACACTATTTATATGTCTAATCTATTTTATGGCGAAGCCTAAATGTTCAACTAGCCTAGGACATGCTAACAACGTGCGCTAAAATGTTAACAATGAAACATGCTAGCAATGTGGTAAATAATGCTAACAACATACTAGCAATATGCTAAATCTCGTTAACAATGTTAAATGTTAAATCATGCTAACAACATGCTAATCATGTTAGCAAAATGCTAGAAATGTGTTAAAATCATGCTAGCAACACATTAGCAATGTGTTAAATGATGTTAGCAACATGCTAATCATGCTAGCAATATGCTAACTCAAGCTAGCAATATGTTAAATCATGATAACTCACTAGTAATGTCCTAAGTCATGTTTGCAACATGATAAATCATGCTAACAACACATTAGCAATGTGTTAAATGATGTTAACAACATGCTAATTATGCTAGCAATATGATAACTCAAGCTAGCAATATGTTAAATCATGATAACTCACTAGTAATGTCCTAAGTCATGTTTGCAACATGATAAATAATGCTAACAACACATTAGCAATGTCTTAAATGATGTTAACAACATGCTAATTATGTTAGCAAAATGCTAAATCAAGCTAGCAACATGTTAAATCATGCTAGCAATATGTTAAATCATGATAACTCACTAGTAATGTCCTAAGTCATGTTTGCAACATGATAAATCATGCTAACACATTAACAATGTGTTAAATGATGTTAACAACATGCTAATAATGCTAACAATATGTTAACTCAAGCTAACGATATGTTAAATCATGATAACTCACTAGTAATGTCCTAAGTCATGTTTGCAACATGATAAATCATGCTAACAACACATTAGCAATGTGTTAAATGATGTTAACAACATGCTAATTATGCTAGCAATATGCTAAATCAAGCTAGCAACATGTTAAATCATGCTAGCTATATGTTAAATCATGATAACTCACTAGTAATGTCCTAAGTCATGTTTGCAACATGATAAATCATGCTAACAACACATTAGCAATGTGTTTAATGATGTTAACAACATGCTAATTATGCTAGCAATATGCTAACTCAAGCTAACAATATGTTAAATCATGATAACTCACTAGTAATGTCCTAAGTCATGTTTGCTACATGATAAATCATGCTAACAACACATTAGCAATGTGTTTAATGATGTTAACAACATGTTAATTATGCTAGCAATATGCTAAATCAAGCTAGCAACATGTAAAATAATGCTAGCAATATGTTAAATCATGATAACTTACTAGTAATGTCCTAAGTCATGTTTGCAACATGATAAATCATTCTAACAACATGTTAAATCATGATAACCACATGGTAAATCATGCTAGCAATGTTAAACCAAGCTGGCAAAAAACTAAATCAAGTTAGCAAAATGCTAAATCATGCTAACAACACAAATGACAAAAATCACACTAGAAATGTGTTAAATCATATTAAACACCACATCCAATTAGGGCTGGGCGATATATCGCATGCGATTGTCACGCGCATTTCGTCAGTAAAGCCGGTTCCCTGATTACCACGAAATCGCCATCACCTGCTTTCAAATGGAGCGGCATTTAATAGACAGAACCGTAGATCACTGACAAGCTACGCAATATCGCGTTCATATCGCAGATGAATCGCCTTCGATAATGAACGCGATATTGCGTAGCTTGTCAGTGAACTACGGCTCTGTCTATTAAATGCAGCTCCATTTGAAAGCAGGTGATGGCGATTTAGCGGTAATCGGGGAACCGGCTTTACTGACGATATGCGCGTGACAATCGCATGCGATATATCGCCCAGCCCTACATCCAATTATATTAACAATGTGCTAAATCAAGCTAGCAACATGCTAACAACACACTAACAATGTGTGCTAAATCATGCTAACAACGTGTTAAATCATGCAAACAACATGCTAATCATGTTAGCAACATGTTAGAAATGTGGTAAAATCATGCTGGCAACATGGTAAATCATGTTATCAACACAATTGCAATGTGTTAAATCATGCTACCAAAATTGCTAATCGTGCTAACATGTTAAATTATAACCACATGGTAAATCATGCTAGCAATAGGCTAAATCAAGTTAGCAACATGTGCTAAATCATGCTTGCAAAATGCTAAATCATGTTAACATGTTAAATCATGCTAGCAACCTGCTAATCATGATAGCAATGATGCTAAATCATGCTAATAACATGCCAAATCATGTTACCAATATGTTATGTTAACAACTTTTGAAAACATGCTAACAACAAGCTAAAAACTATCTATCTAATCTTTCCGATAGACTTTCAAAACATTCAAACTTTAAAACTACATTAAACTTTAAACTTTTTCAAACCGAAAACCTTCAAACTTCAAGCTTTTTCAAAATTTCTGGCCTGTCTTTTTCAAGTCAACTTCAAAGTTTGTCACCAAACTTTACTCAGCTAGTTTCATGATGTAATTTTTACCTAACTGAAGGCTCGTGTTGTCCACAGACCAGCCCACTCTGAGCACGTGTAGATCAGGGTCGTAGCTCGTGTCTGATGCAGGTGCTGACAGTCGCTTCACAAACTGGAGACCACAAAAAAATATATATTTTAATAATTCACCAATATGAAAATGACATTTAACTAATTACTTTGGTTGCTAAAAGTAACATTTACAGGATTCACACATTCACACCTTGGCTTCGAATCCAACCTTCCCATGACAAAATCCATGGGTCATCCTGCACCCTGACCAAAGCAGAGGGAATTTCTCCCAGAGGAGCGGCTGACCGCTGCTTCCGTCAGAATCCACCTCAAAGTGAAGATCACAGTTATCTGTAAACACAAACACACGGTTCCTCAGGACAGATTTTCATCTTGAATCAAATGATTTATTCAATATCTGAACATGGATTGAATCTTGATGAATTTACAGGAATCGAGTCGAACATCCTCAAAATCCATTTCAGCTTCTTCCTCAGGCTCCGGCAGCAGCTCTGGAGTCTTCGCTCTGAGGAAGAACAAGTCAGGAGAAAAAAAGTCAGAAATGCTCAAATATATATCAGAATCAATACGATTTTTTTGAAAGAAGTCTCTTCTGCTCACCAAAGATTTTTTGATCAAAAAGTAAAATTGTGAAATATATACACAATTCTTTCTGGTTCTCGAATCTGATTGGCTGAGAGCCGTGTGATATTCTAGTGATAACAGCACTCCTACCTTTTCACAGTCTGTATCTCTCCACTTGAAGCAACTGTCATGGTGGTTGATCAAATCCACCATATTTCTTACAAATACTTCACTTGTTGTACCATGAACTGTAGTTTTAAGAGTTTTTAGGTGAGAATGTAGAGGTTTAGACCTGAAATATGTGACTCATATTTATTCATAGCACCTATTTTACAATTTGTTTAGACGTTTTCGGAGATGCGAGCTCCAGGTCGTCAGTGCTCGAGTACCCGCCGAGAACAGCTAGTGCTTCGGGGATTTACCGCTGGCTTTTAAAGTGGTTAAACATGAGATATAATTCATGTTGGGTACATAAAAGGCAATCTTTGGTCTTATTAATCTATTACTTGCTCCAGAGCAATGTTAAAATTTCATAATTTATAATTAAGGCTATATTTAACTTACATCCTGTAGAGCACTGCTTTTGTATTTTTGAATTGTACATTTGCGTTTATTTCCTATTCTCATTTATAATGGCTATTGTTGTTAATTTAAATATTGTTGTTCAATAAATATTATTTTATATAAATAATATGTTGTATTCAGTATTGAGAAAGGGTAGCCTGGGTGCCACCCCGAACCCCGCCCACAACATTTTTTGGACGGGAAGTTCGGTCTGGACTCGATCCATTGTGGAGTAATTATGCTCGGCTCCCAGAAGGCCGAGCCAATCAAATTGCCAGGGCGGGCTTTAATCGATGATGGACAGGCTATCTGCGGTTACGTAACCACCCACGTCATCAAAGAGCGCTTGGGTTGAATTGGTTTTCACCAACGATGACTGCTGGAGAAGTAAGATGTTTAGATTCCGCTATCACGTCTGTAATAAAAGAAATCGACAGCGCATTAATTTTAAAAGACGAACAAAGAACCGCAATCAAGGCATTTGTCGATGGGAAAGATGTGTTTGCCGTCCTTCCAACGGGATTCGGCAAAAGTTTAAGTACAAGTTCAACATACGTCACTTACTGCGTTGCTCTGATTGGTTGTAGGTCTATCCAATTGAGTGCAGAGTTTTTTTTTTTACTGGTTCGGTTAAGACACGCCCCATAATTCAAGTGCAATGGAGCAGTATCAGACTCACATTCTGCCTAGAATATGAGTATGACGAAGTCAGGCTAGAGAAAGGGCCCATTAGTGCGTAATATGGATTGATTGAAAGTTACATTAATACGCCATTAGATGGCGCAAAACTTGTGAGTGAATGAGTCAGTGAGTCGCAAGAGACGTTTAAATTGAAAGGGACTTTTGTAAAAAAAGGACGTTGTTTTAGCACTGTATGTAGGGCTGGGCGATTTTTCAGATTAATTCGAATTTAATGTTTTGCCTCGATTTTATTATTTTTGAAATCGAGAAATCGCAATTTTGAATAAAAATGTTAGCAAGCATTACAATTAGACATGTTGACAATACAGCAATGATAACTGTTAGGAGAAGAAAATGATCCGATCACATGATGATGAAATGCGTTATTGCGTTATAAAAATGAGACGCAGGCAGTGGAATTAGAAAAAAAGGTAAAGTTATTAAACGCGAGTTGAACTTTAACTTGACCGCCGTGTTTTTAGAATGCCGTTTCATGGGTGAGACGCTGCAAAAGACGCGAGACACGAGTGCAACACCCAAACATGTCTGCCAAACATAAAAACAACAGGACAAATAGTGCAATGGAATGAAAAAAACGGTAAAGGACTACTACTGTATGTTTGATATTTCATGTTTACATGATGGTGACAGGCTGAAAGCTGCTGTTTTCAGTTTTTACAAAGCATTTGCTGCTACACCGCGTTCCAAATTATTATGCAAGTGACATATCAGTAAGATTTCAGTAGAATAAACATTCAGATTTTAGTTTTACCAAGAAAATGTTTGTTTGTTTATTTATCCATGTCTTTTTAGATAACTGGTATCAATCTCAGACAAAATAATTTGCCTAGAGCATGAAATGGTGCAATGTTGTGCAAAAGGCATGAAAACAACTCATATTGTGTGACTAAACTAAAATCTGAATGTTTATTCTACTGAAATCTTACTGATTTGTCACTTGCATAATAATTTGGAACGCGGTGTAATAATAGCCTTTTACTGTTGTTATTTATTGCAATTACTTTTTGGCTAAAAAATATTTAGGATTTTTCTTACTTTATATAATTTCTGAGTATATAGGATGTGTTTAAGATAAGTTTGTAATGCATTTTACAACATTTGATCAAGATTTTATTTTTTTGCCAAATTGCCCAGCCCTAGCTATATGTTATGGAAATTCCTTTAACTGTAAAAAGGGACAAATACAAAGATCGCTTTCGTCAGCGAACATTCAAACGGATTTTTATAATGATATAATATCATAGACATCGACCTGAAGAATGAATGTTATATCAGACACAGGTAATGCTCGCTCAGGCAATCTCTCTCTCAATAATACTGTACAAAACACAATGCATTTCAGTGGAGGGACTCAACATTACTTCATTACTAGTTCTAAAGTGATGTTTCAGAATTAATAATGGTAGAAATGGTCAAACCTGAGATTTGAATCTGTGGCGGACGGAAGTAGTTCCTCACAAAAGAGGGTTTTAAAGACACTCCATTGTTATTTCTTATTTATTTACACGCTTGTGCCGTCAAACTGTTGTATAAATGCAATATCACACTCGTAGCCGTGCAATATGGCTGTATATCAGCACCTCTGTGATTACCTACAGCCGAGCTGATATAAAGCCATATAGCACGGCTACGAGTGCGATATTGCTCATACTTACTTAACTCACTTATACATTCACACATATATAATCATGTTTGGATGTGTATCATGTTCTTTGACGAGCATCACCAGCTCATGCCGTTGATCAATATCAATACCTGTTGTAATGAATGTCCTCTTTGAACTCATAATAATCTCTGCCTCTCTTCAGCTCAGTGTTTTCCTCTGGGCTGGAGTCCACTGTCTCAGCTCCATGAAGCACTGCAGGAGAGAGAGCCATGATCATCATCTTGAAATATCACTTTGTTACACCATCAGTGCAAAAACACTTCATCAATTGTGCTCTAAGGGTGACTTACACTGATCCTGTGGCGCTTCTGGCTCTGAGATGGCCAAGACTGATGATGACTCTGCATCCTCTTCCCCTGTAGCAACGGTTGCCAGGGAGACGGGATGTACAGGCTGTGGATTCCTCTGCTGTTGTCTGGATGTGACGGCCTCTGGTGTGCATGAGCAGAGCTGAGGTGGATCAGTCTGGGTACTTTGATCAGCATAAGCATTCATGCTCTTGCTAGTAGAACTAGTGCATACTGCAGACTGCGTCCTAACACTCGGCTCATGCTCCTGAGAGTGAGGCTGTTCTGCGGTCTTCTCACACACATTTTCCCCTTCATCTCCACTTTTGATGGGCGCAACACCGGCTTCAATAGCAGAAAAGAGCCGAACCACAAGCTCGGCCTTCAGGCCCTTCGAGTCCAGTCCTCGCTCCGATAACATGGCCCTCAACTCGGCCACTTTCAGCTTTTTGACTTCCGCCAGCAACATTTTCAACAAGACCTGTCAACATTAAATATAAAAAGCGAATATATATATTGTTGTTTAATAAAGATTGGTCAGTTAGTCCGCACTCTCTAACTTTTTGGACATTTTCACACCCTACCTAGACTACCAAAACACACGACCCGCTGTAAAGCGATTTAAGAGAGTGAACTGGGCGCTGATTGGCTACCGTGAGAGAGCTGATCGTTGATTGGCTACAAGTAGTGACGCATTTTGAATCTTTTTCGCGAATCGGTTCTTTAGAACAAGTTGTTTCAAAGAGCCAACTAAAAACGTTTCAATTTACCTCATATTGTGATAGACAAAATATATTTTTTGAGCCAAAACTGCTACTTTCTAGGAAATTGAAAAAACGCTGTATTTTTAAAATAATTAAAGTGTGTTGTCAAATTTGATATTATGGTTTTATATTTTGCATGTGACATTTTTCAGACTGTGATGACGCGTTTTAACGGTCATCAATATCGTAATTCCTGCAAAAATTTTTTATATTTATTTTTTTTAAATGTATGTACATTTATAACACTATACATTGTATTTATATCACCTTAGCATAAAAATAAATAAATAAATAAAATACTAATAAAATACTAAAATACTAATGCTATTTGTGCAAATAACACATAAACTATATTTAAAGGGTTAGTACACCCAAAAATGAAAATAATGTCATTTATTACTCACCCTCATGTCGTTCACGCCCGTAAGACCTTTGTTAATCTTCAGAACGCAAATTAAAATATTTTTGATAAAATCCGATGGCTCACTGAGGCCTGCATAGCCAGCAATGACATTTCCTCTCTCAAGATCCATTAATGTACTAAAAACATATTTAAATCAGTTCATGTGAGTACAGTGGTTCAATATTAATATTATAAAGCAACGAGAATATTTTTGGTACCCCAAAAAAACCCAAAATAACGACTTATATAGTGATGGCCGATTTCAAAACACTGCTTCATGAAGCTTTGGAGTGTTATAAATCAGCGTGTCGAATCAGCTGTTCAGAGCGCCAAAGTCACGTGATTTCAGCAGTGACTTTAATACTTAATAATAATTCAGCGGTTTGACACGCGATCTGAATCATGATTCGATACGCTGATTCATAATGCTCCGAAGCCTCATGAAGCAGTGTTTTGAAATCGGCCATCACTAAATAAGTTGTTATTTTGTTTTTTTGGCGCACCAAAAATATTCTTATCGCTTCATAATATTAATATTGAACCACTGTACTCACGTGAACTGATTTAAATATGTTTTTAGTACATTAATGGATCTTGGAACAGTATTCATGATGACTCGACGACAAATGCTAGACTAAAGACACTTTTCTCTGCTCCTCAAATACATAAACATATAGTGTTTGTTGAATAAACAATTCTTTATTTAGCTTTGCATTGCAAACAAGCAGAGATGGACCATTCATAATAGAGCAGGATTGCCAGGTTTTCACAACAAAACCCGTCCAATTACTACTCAAAATTAGCCCAATGGCATTTCAGGTCAAGGTACCTTTTTTATATAGCACTTTTAACAATGCAGATTGTGTCAAAGCAGCTTTACATTGATAACTAGTACATTATTTTGGCTGCACAGCAGCTCTTAAGGAATAGTGTCAATGCAGGCAGATCAAAACACTGTTGAATATCAAATGTCAAGTGTCCCCAACTAAGCAAGCCAAAGGCGACAGCAACAAGGAACCCAAACTCCAACAGGTGACATCAGGGTGTCCCCCGGTAAAAATCAAGTTCCAGGGGGTAAAATCCGCGTTTTTGGCAGGGTTCCCCTGGTAAAATGAGTTATTCAGGGGCTAAATATCATGTTATTCAGATTCATTTCATCCCGCGGACATGAAAAACAACCCGCGGGAAACAGCGTAAAAGTAGCCTAATCCCGCGGGAAAACTGCGGACTTGGCAACACTGCGATAGAGGCGGAGAGCTAAAGTTTTACTGACAGTTTAGGGATCCAATAGAGTTACGATGTTTAGTCACAAGCATAATATGCTACTCTTTATTGGTTAAATATTCGCCAACAGTGATTTATGAAAAAAATAAAAATAAAAATGATGAAATACGGAGATACAATGTTTTTATTCATTTATAAATGAATTGTCATACAGAGTTTTAGCATTAGAGTGAAATAATAATAATAATTTAAAAAATATATATATTTTTTCTCCTCATTGTAAGATTCAGCTCGTAAAAATTGTTGTTTTTGAACCTTAATTTACATTTACATTCATTTAGATCACTCTGAAAGGTTTTTGCACGTAATTCATTAAAACCTTGTTTGTTTATAACCTTCATGTTCAATAAACATTCCCGAGATTCGACTCAGAAAAACGATTCATTCACGAATCTGACGTCACTAGTTACCAGTTGACTCGCCCCGCCTTCCATTTTTACGTTTTTATCAAGAAGAACCAGAACATACTTCTTCTTTTAAGCGTAGCATATATGCTTATAACAGGCAGAGCGATATTTTCATCCAGAATAAATATATATCTAAACACGGTGGAGTGAAAGGAGATTTATCACACGCACACTATTGGTCAATTCGAGAGGTTAGAGGTCGATATGTAAATATCCAACATGGCGGCCCCCGTAGAAGACATGTTTTCTCGCTGCGTGGATCCTGTCAAAGCTAGTAATTTCGTGGAGGTCCGATTTATCGATAATGTCAAGGTATGCAACAGTAGTGCCACTATAGAGATGCGTCCTCCTCCAAAAATCCAGTTCAGTCATGTTTTCTTAAGAGGTTTAGCTTTGATTATGGAGCTCGCACCCCTCCCACGTCAGCCGGCTTATGATGCCAGAACCTAAAACAATGTGCAAACTGTGACAAATAATCATATAATCTAAAATGGAGACATATATGAGGACATGCATTTTAAATGGGGTTCTCCCATCTCATGATCCAGACAGCAGCATGTGTTATTTTGTAATGATCTGATCATGTTTCTCCAGGGCAAAGGATTATTCGCCAAAAGGTCGTTCAAAAAGGGTGACACTATTTTCATTGAGCAGCCTCTAGTCTCATCTCAGTTCTTGTGGAATGCCTTGTATAAATACAGAGGTGAGTGCATGGATCCAGATGTTCCTGATCATATATTGGTGATGAATGACCTCATTATTCAGATTTGTCACTACCGAAACATATGGGCGCCTAGTGCAAACTGCTGTTCTACAAGCAAAAACTCATTTAAAAAGCATTTAAATATTCAAATTTTAGATGTTTACTAAGATCTTTCTATTATCTATTGAATCCCACTATAATGTTTAAAATATCAGTAAGATTAATATATATAAAAATCATCATATATTGGGTACTTTCAATTGGGAGGTGTCTGTCCCGAACCCTAACCCCTAAATTTCAACTTGTGAAAATTATTTGAATTGCATGAAAATGAAAATGAATTTTTGCATTTGTTTCCATTGCTGTTTTTAAAAATATATATATATATATATATATAATTTTTTTTTTTTTAAAGTGAAATAAAACGTGTCCCGCATTTGCATGTCACTACCAAAACAGTGTGTGTTTGAGTCCATTGGCTGAGACTAGGGCTGGGTAAAAAAATAATGATTTCTCAATTTTAATCGATTCTCATTTTACGAACCGATATGGATTCTTAAATCCCAAGAATCGATTAGTCTAGTCTGTTTTCAGTTGATGAATGAGCAGAATATGTAGCGCCTCCCATCCAATAAATCACAATAATCTTTGTGCTTTGTTACTTTTGATATGAAGCAAAGTCTCAGATTTCAAATGACGTCCATCTTATTATGAGATTCAAAAAATAAATACCGTTTTGGCGCTGTTTAATGTGGCGTGACGGATCGCTTTAGCGCCTCAGTTAAAGAGAAGCATGTGATCATCCTCTCCTCCGCTTTAATACCAGTTACAGCGAAATAAACGTGCATGAACATCTGAAGGTATGTTAAAATATACAGTATATTTTAACATACCTTCAGATGTTCATGCATGTTTATTATAAACGTGTACCTTGGATATTATACAATTTGCATACATACAAACATTTTTCCCCCAACTCTGACTTTGAACCCATTCTGTAGGTGTGAAACCTCCAGCACTACATTGGCCAGTGTGTCAGTTTCATTGCCCAACTCCTGTATTTATAATTTTGATGTGGTTGTTGGTGTGTCCCTGTACCCGGCATGTTTTCTTCTTCCCGTATTCAGCATGTGAGTACTGTCTGCGTGCTCTGGAGACCGCAGAGGAGAACGCCAGGAGGTTGAGTGGTCTTCCAGCGCTGAGTCTGCCTCACCCTGAGCTGTGTAAGGTGCGACCTGACCGACACCAGGCCTGCCCACAGTGTCAGGTACACTTGATGTTAATGTGTTCTTAATGTGATCTGTGAGGTCACGCCAGAGGTCCCCGGCTATTTTTTGATTTTGTTAATATGTTTTTCTGTACAAAGACAACATCAATAGTGATGAAAGGCAAAGTATTAAATGTCACAGATGTATATTTACTGAGTAATCCACTATTTTGTAGAGGAGGGTCAAAATTACCATTTTCACCTGAGATTTGGAGCCAAATTCGAGGGGTGTAAAAATGACTTTAGAAAGGCGACAGCATCATAATTTTATTTTTACACAGAGATTGGTAGATCTATTAGTAAAATCTGTTGACTTTAGCAATCTTTGTTTCATTATATGCCAACAGTTTGAAAATGGAGAAAAAGCACTTCTTGTGCCTCAAGTTTGCATGCCTGTAACTCTAGAAATATTAAAGATATCTTAATATCCTTTTAGATTCTGATTCTTAACAAACTTTCCTTTTGGCATCTTCATTTTAAAAGCCCTCAATGGTTCAATCCCAGAGATATGGAGATCTTAATGCAGCTCCATGAGTAAATTGCACATTTTCAGTGGTCAAAAACCAAATGTGGGTCACTTTGCATACAGATGATACTCAGAACATTCCAATTTGAGTGCAAAAAATATTATTTTTCCCAAGTTTGAGTGTGTGTAACTCAATTACGATTGCGTGCATCTACTTTAATGTCTAATGTTAAAATGTGTGTTTTTAATGTAACCTCCCTTTAAATACTTTGATCAGTTCAAGAACAATTTATATTATTTATTTGAAAAAATTAGAGAGCAGTTTCATGTCTATCCAGGCATTGTTCAACTGGTCGAGGTCGAAATGGGATTTAGAAAGTAATTACTAATAAGAAGTGCATAAACAGTAATTAGTACAGTAATTACACTTTTAAAGATGTAATTAGTAGCTAGTAATTACTTTTTAGAGTAACTTAGCCAATACTGCTCAAAAGCCTGATGGATCATATTTTAACATGATTTTTTTTTTTTTTTTTATGTTTGTTTAATCAAATAAACATAAGTTGCTTCAGTCCAATAAATGTTCATCTTGAAATATTACTAACAATATAAAAGTTATTCTTGGGTTTATGCAGTAAAAATCAGAGATTTCACAGTAAAAGATGTTTGCAATTATACTGAAATACACACTGTTTTAATCACACTGATCATTTAGATGCCTTAGAACGTCATGCATTGTATCAAATATGCTTTATAGGGCTAAAAATTTTTGCTTTATATGAAAGACGTGTGGTGGCTGATGGGATGTCGCATCACAAGGAAGTCTGACCACAACTGACCAATTATGATGTTCACTAAAAAGAACAAGTGCTGTTTTTTAGCAATCGTTAGGACATTTTTAAGTCATGATGACTTGCAAAATATGTACAAAAGTATGTTTCTCCTTTGAATATTTTAGAGTGCATGTGTTCATTTTCAATAGCACTTGTGTAAAGTACAAATCTCTCCAAAAAATAATTGAATAGTTTAGCACAAGTACTTCAAACAGAGCCTATCAAAGCAGTGTCTGTGTGACTCATCCCTGAACGCTCTTCATATGCGTTATCTTCAGGTCATGTACTGCAGTGCTGAGTGCCGGCAGGCTGCATGGGAGCAGTACCACAAGGTCCTGTGTCTCGGCCCCTCCCATGATGATCCAGATCACCCAATCAACAAGCTGCAGGATGCATGGAGGTAAATGCTCACTCATATATATAGTGATGGGTATCAAGAACCGGTGATTTGACAAGTAACATGCATTTCGATTCTGCTTATCGGTTCCTGCTTGCGCATTTTAATGTGATTTTTAAACCATTCAAGTACAAAGTTTTGTTCTTTAGTGCAGAAAGCAACCTCTCATACTGAATAGTGTGATGCTGAACTGAGTTCTCTTCTGCATCTTTTTGCACTTCAGCTGACAAATACACACAAAATATGTCAAAATATTCTCATAAACAGTTGGTTATGTCTTAAAGGCACAATATGTAAGATTTTTGGATTAAAGTATCCAAAAACCACTAGAACAATGTTATATATTTTTGTTGCCTTGAGTACATAATCCCAAATATTTCCAACAATGTTTAAATTCAGAGAAATAAGCAATTTTAACCAGGACACTAGGGGTGGGTATTGACACAATTTTCGCGATTCGATTTGATTTCTATTCACATGCTTTCGATTCTATCGATTATTTTGTATCAGTTACAGTATATGCCAAATTTTCTAGAGGAAAAAAAATCTACACATGGGAGTCAGTTGGTACTACTATAATAATATTGAAGTTTAAATTAACTTATTTATATACAAACACTTAAATTACACTCAATGATGTTTTTATTATAAATAAAGTTTAGAATTACATAATCATATTTCTACTCCAATTCATTTTTTTGAAATATAAACATTTAAATCACGGCTGTCATAACTGCTTTATTCAAACATGCATCAAATATTGAAGAACATTAAAAATTATAATGAATATGTAACGGTGCATAGCTATATTTATCTTTCTAGAGTTCACTTTTCTAGCTGACTAATGAGTTTATGGTCACAGAATATGTTTTTCTGAGGTAAATGTGACGTCACGTGACATTGAAGCTGTTTTATTGACGTCTTTCCGAGGTTGAAACACTGATTGAGCGATTACACGAGACATGATACGGATTTCAGTAAGTTGTACTGTATATTTTAACATACCTTCAGATGTTCATACGTGTTTATTTCGCTGTAACTGGTATTAAAGCGGAGGAGAGGATGATCACATGCTTCTCTTTAACTGAGGCGCTAAAGCGATCTGTCACGCCACATTAAACAGCGCCAAAATGGTATTTATTTTTTGAATCTCATAATAAGATGGACGCCATTTGAAATCTGAGACTTTGCTTCATATCAAAAGTAACAAAGCACAAAGATTATTGCGATTTATTGGATGGGAGGCGCTACATATTCTGCTCATTCATCAACTGAAAACAGACTAGACTAATCGATTCTTGGGATTTAAGAATCCATATCGGTTCGTAAAAATGAGAATCGATTAAAATTGAGAAATTGATATTTTTTACTCAGCCCTACAGGACACAGACCATATCCATGTGTCACTTATCAATGACATCATACCCACGTTAACCTCGATTTCCAGTTTTATTTTGTAGAAACCATGGAAACACCAAAGACGCTTTAATATGTTATGTGTTTTATTAGACAGGTGACTGTTTAAAAACATTAATCGACATGCTAAAACTAAACATGCTATATATCTCAACACGTTTAGTCCTAGGCCTATTTTTTTTAAATCTCGTTTTCTTGATTTACCGCGAATACCATGTTTTACCATGCCTAATATCGATCTATCTTACTGCAGTGTGCAACAAGTGTCTCACAGCAGCTGCAGAGTGAACACAGAATAGCACTATAACGACTTTCAACATACAAATGTGTCTAATATAATAAACAGCGCTGCGTTACCCCACATACGCTTGACCGGAAGAAGAAGAAGCTGCGACTGTGGCATAATAAAAGTCCCGCTGCTCTCGAGACGTGTGTCACGCTCGTCTCTCGTTAGCAATCGCTCCAGCGGCCTGGTTCAGTCACACCCTGCTTTATACTACAGTAATGTTAATAAATCTTTAATACATTAGCTCATCCATGAATATGATTTCTGCCGAGTCTCGTCGGATTCTTTTTCCCCAGCTGTAGACGTGAAGACAACATCTCCCATGATTCCACTAAATCAAGGCTATGTCTTTGTTTTGAATGAGCGACCTCTAGCGGTGAAAATTACATATTGTGCCTTTAATTGAGTGTAAACAGTTGAGAAAGAAAACACATGTGTATCAGTATATTGGATCGGTGCAGCTCTTAAAGTGACAGCAGCCTAATATTCCTGCTGCCGTCTCTATAATAACATCAAACAACAAAAGACAATACTGTTCTTGACTGAATAACTATTTTTAATGTATATTTTATTTATGAAATGCAGTGTTATTTTACATTTGATTTCGGTTTCTGTACCTGACAATGTTAAAACACTGTTTATTTATTTGTGCAATTGCAAATTTGATTATTTGTTCTTTTTTAATTACTGAGTGTTAACTTGTCTTTAATAATGCTTATTAGATAGGCTTGTAGTTGTTTTTGCTATAGTATTTTTACATAGCCAAAAGTTCCTTGTGTAAGTGTTTTTTGTTCATGATATTCAGCTACAATGAAATGTAGACTTAGAATAAAATTGAATGATATCCAAGGTTTTTTTTTTTTAACTTATTGGAATCGATAAGAATCAGAATCGATAAGCAGAGTCAGAATCATTAAAATTCAAATGATAACCGACCCATACTGAAAGTATAATGCAGTCCTTGCTTTGTCAGTCATTGATTGCTTTGGTTTGAAGGCTGTTGGTGCATAGACGTGCCAGCCTTGAATTAAATGACTGCTCTTGCTTTAAATTGTTTCTCCATATTATCCAGGAGTGTGCACTACCCTCCAGAAACCTCCAGTATCATGATCATGGCGAGGATGGTGGCCACCGTCAAGCAGGTTATTATTTTTTATTTATTGGTCTGAATAAGAGGATTGTTTGAATAAAATTATATGTCACAAGTATGAACTTAACAGCTAACAAACAAAAACTGTGTTTGCTGTTGTTTCAGGCTCAAGATAAGGGACGCTGGCAGAGGTTGTTCTCTAGTTTTTGTAGTCGCACAGCAAATGAAGAGGAGGAAATAGTTCATAAATTGTTGGGAGAGAAGTTTCAGGTAAATAGTAAAATCTTCATACTGCGTCAAAAGTTTGAATTTTTCAAAGTAGTGACAAATAAGTGATTTTTTTATGATGTAAATTAATATTATGTGCCCCAAAATATGTTGTTGTTCCTTTTATCAGGGACAGCTGGCCTTGCTGCGCAATTTGTTTACCACAGCGATGTACGAAGATCGTCTCAGTCAGGTCAGACATCGTCTCTGCCGTCCGTCTGTCTGTCTATGATTTAATAAAAAGCAAAAGGGTCATACAAAAATTAAACAAACACTACCAACCCTCTACGCACACCTTGGCAATAGAATCGCCATTAGCTTGTACATTTTTTAATTTACTTGCCAGAGTAACTTTTGCCGTTTGGGGTCTGTAAGATTTTTTAAATGTTTTTGAAAGAAGTCTCTTCTGCTCATCAAAGCTGCATTTATTTGATCAAAAATACTGAAAAAACAGTCATATTGTGAAATATTATTACAATTTAAATAACTGCTTTCTGTTTTAATATATTTTAAAATGTAATTTATATCCTGTGATCAAAGCTGAATTTTCAGCATCATTACTCCAGTCTTCAGCGTCACATGATCCTTCAGAAATCATTCTAATATGATGATTTGATGCTTAAGAAACATTTCTGATTACTACTATTATTATCATCGTTGTAAACAGTTGTATACTATTTTATTTCAGGATTATTTGATGAATATAAAGTTAAAAAGAACAGCATTTATCTGAAATTGTCTTTTGTAACATTATAAATGTCTTTACTGTCACTTTAGATTAATTTAATGCATTCTTATTGAATAAAAGTATTAATTTCTTTAATTTTTCAAAAAAAAAAAGAAAAAAGGAAATTCTTACTGACCCCAAACTTTTGAACGTTAGTGTATAATGTTAGAAAATCTTTCTATTTCAGATAAATGCTGTTTTTTTTTTTTTTTTTACTTTTTATTAATCAAATTAATCAAAAAATTGTACATTTCATTCAGAAAGGATGCATTAAACTGATCAAAAGTGGCATTTAAAAGGTTACAAAAGATTCTATTTCAAATAAATGCTGTTCTTTAGAACTTTCTATTCATCAAAGAATCCTAAAAAATAAAATGTATCAGCTTCCACAAAAATATGATTTTTTTTAACATTGATTTTAATCAGAAATGTTTCTTGAGCATCAAATCGTCATATTAGAATGATTTCTGAAGGATCATGTGACACTGAAGACTGGAGTAATGATGCTGAAAATTCAGCTTTGATCACAGGAATAAATTATATTTTAAAATATATTAACATTGAAAACAGTTATTTTAAATTGTAATAATATTTCACAATATTACTGTTTTTACTGTATTTTTGATCAAATAAATGAAGCCTTGGTGAGCAGAAGATACTTTTCAAAAACATTAAAAAAAAATCTTACTGATCCCAAACTTTTGAACAGCAGTATATATTATATTATATTATATTATATTATATTATATTATATTATATTATATTATATTATATTATATTATATTATATTATTTAATGTAATCTAATCTAATCTAATATTATAATATGGCACAGTTTTTTTACTTTTAAGATACATTCATATGATCTGAATGTAAAACAACTACATTTTTAACATCAGTCAATCAAACATTTTTTTTTAATGATAGAACTTAATTATAAGTAAAACCTAGAAAACATGTATGAATGAAAATGTACAAATGCATATTTGTCATTTTAACAGAACTTATGGCTAGTGGTGCTTGAGACGTTGATCATTCAGTGTTTCTGTAAATCCTTTAAGATAATAATACTACTAATAATTCTACTACTACTAACAATATGATCTAGGGTTGCGCGGTACACCGGTACTACGCATCTGGCCAGTGAAATCTGTGTGTCTCTACTTCTCATCCCTGTGAAGCCCACTGAATGCACTGAATCAAGGATAGGGCCGATGTTAGTAAAATTAATTTATTTTGTATTTCAGTGGTTCACTCCTGAAGGATTTCGCTCTCTGTTTTCACTCGTTGGGACTAACGGTCAGGGTATTGGCACCAGGTAATATACAAACAATCACTGCTTCACCCTAGAGAGATGTATCCAGTAAATCCACGTGATTCTGATCTGATGTGTCTGCAGTTCTCTGAGTCAGTGGGTTCATGCATGCGATGCACTGGAGCTCCCCAGCCAGCAGAGGGAGCAACTGGATGCTTTTATCGACCAGTTGTACAAGGACATCGACAAAGGTCATTTTTCTCTTAGTCTCCCACCTGTTTCTAGAGCTTCGACCCTCACACACTTGCTCACACATTGATCTGTATACCTGCACAGATTGAACCTGTTTGACATCTACTTTATCAAGAGCATTTGAGACAGAAACACACATTTTACCACTTAGACGCCCATCGATCTGTGTACAATATTATTGTTTTGAGCAAAAGTGTGAAATAAACGGCTTTCATAGATCATTCTTTCTGTTACAGAAACCGGTGATTTCCTCAACTGCGAGGGCTCTGGACTTTTCCTGCTGCAGAGCTCTTGTGAGAATTGTCTTTATTCATATCGGCATGTCTTTTAGTTTGCACAGCTGAGCTGTGATAATTTCACATACGGTAGAAGTTGACTTTG